>NW_021604665.1:14823820-14837332 GCF_004785775.1 Grammomys surdaster | reverse complement strand
CAGTATCGTCTTCTTAGGTTTGTGAGCTTTTTTTTTTTCTTTTTTTTTCTTTTTTTTCTTTTTTTTAATTTCTTTTTTTTTTTTGAACATGAAATGCTTTTTTATAGCATGTTTTACAAGGGGAGGGGGTAAGAGGGTCCAGGTGGTGGAAAAGTACAAAATCTTCTTGGCCTGTGCCTTGAAACATGTCATGGTCTATATGGTACACTGCCTTGAATTATGATCTACCTGCAGTTCTTCAGGAAATGCCCCAGTCCCAGTTCCCTTATGGAGCCGAGGACTGATATGCCTGCCCAATACCACAGAAGGCACAGCTAACCGGCTACCACAAATATTAATGGAAAAAATAGATACCCTCACAAAGCCAGGCCCAATCATAAATACGATGAATAACAATTTACATCCAGGGAAGAGAAATCTCCCTGAGAATCCCCTTCTTTTTTCTTTCCAGGTAAAATTGAATCACCCGTGATGCCTGCTATTAGAAGTTCTAACCCAGATGGAGCAGAAGCCAGGAGCCTCGCCCTTACCCTCACCCCTTACCTTTTCCCACCTGCACAAGGTCCCCTGAAGCTGGGCAACTGCAAGATCCTGCTTGGCAACTGCAGATAGACTCAAAGCAGTGTACCATATCATCTGAAGAATAGCAGGGAGACCATAACTCAAGCAGTGTACCATATCTTCTGAAGAATAGCAGGTTGCAGTCCTCCTCGCCCCCACGAATAACCAGGACCCGCCGGTCGGGTCAAGTGGCACCCAGACGTGGGGCTCGAGGCAAGGACCCATCCGGACGGACCCTCATTGAGAGGATGTGCGCACGACATCAAGATTGAGCAAGACAGAGATCATCGCCCGTGACCTGTCGTCCACAGAACCAGGTTTGTGAGCTTTTAAGTAACCTTAGGTTACTTAAAAGAGCAAATGGAAGCTATTTGAAAGTATCTTGGGAGATTTGGTTAACTTGTCACCCACATGCAATACAAATCACACTAAGGTTAAATTCAAGCTTAATTAGAGATGAGAGCATTTCCATTTCTTTATTTGCATTCTTTCCTTCATTCTTCTGTCCTTTTCTTTCTGAGACAGATTCTAGAGAGATTCCCATGCTGGCCCAAAACTTGCAATTCTCCAGCCTCAGCTTCAAGAGCACTAGAATTATTAGGAATTCAGTACTCTGCCTGGCTGTCACACACACAAAAAAATTAAGCTGAAATTTCACGTTTTCTGTAGCTACCCTCAGTCACCATGGCAATCCACACAGCAAAAGGGACATGGGAGAGATGGGGAAAGTCAAGTATTATCTCATGCTTTGGTGTTTCTTAGTTTATCGTGTCACTGATTAACTCAGATTGATATTATTTGACAATCTGCATTTTACTTGTTATTGGGGTTATCTGGGGATTAGGTGATAACATGAAAAAATAACAGATATATTCTGAAACATTTAGCTGAAGCAGTAGAAAGGGAACAATTATAAAAAGCCACATTGTAAATCTATCACTTCGTGAAAGATAACTCCAGGTCCAGTTAACATCTCCATCCTCCTTACACAGATGATAGAGGAAGAAGCAAGAAATAGAAAGCTTTCAACAGTTCTGAGTTCACTTCTAATGCTGGCCCCTCAGATGGAAAGTGCAGTGTTATGCCATTTCATACAATAAAGATATGTGATTATCCATCATATTTCTTTTCCCTAACATGAGGAAGTTACTCTCCTCTACAGCGGAGTCAGCTGTTACTTCTATAAGGCTTTCTTTGTTGGCCCATTCTTTCTGAGATCAGTCAAATAACCAGCTATTGTGTATATGAGCATTAGGCATGGTCTCAGAGAGGCCACAGTCCCCACATTGTCAGGTTTCCTAGATTTCTTGTCCCCTATTAGTACTCTCTACAAATCCTGGTTTATCATAGTCCATGTCAAAATAGGGTACTTAGTGTTAACTAATAAAATGGGGACACCTGGTATGAGCTCTTATTAACAGAATCAGAGAATGTGTTGGCTTGCTTGAGCATACATTAATCACATTTCCTGGTCTACATACTCATAGTACATTTGTGCAGTTTTATCCTTTGGACTTCAGTGAGAGTCTGTAGATACATTCCCAGACAGTTTTATTTTATTGCTGAAAATATCTTAATGTTTTCTAGCTTGGTAATAGCAAAATCCTATTTAAAGTTCTAAAGATGATACAGTGCCTAGCCCAAGGTTCTAGGCTCAATTTCTGAACCTCTACAACTGCAACAAAAAGTCCCTTTTAGATGCCAGACATAAGCTTCTGATCAGAGGATGATCTCCACCAGCCTGCCTGATATTTGTTCAGCCCTACAAGAAAGCACCTGATGTCACCATTGAGAGACTTTGGAAAATCAGCAACAAGTCCAGCATGAACAGCTGACCAATATCTCCCTTTCTGTGAAAGGGATGGAACTTCACATCAGGCATTTAAATGTGACCATCCAGAACAGTTTAAAGATATTAATCTAAATTCAGCCTTATAACATGTCCTGGTTGGCTTAATACCTGGTAGAATTGGCTCACAGGGTGCACTTCTCTGTGCCTGCTGTGGATGTTACATCCCCTGGAAGGACCAGCATTTCCATAAACTCATTCAAGGAATTTAGTGCTCCAGAAGCGCTAGTATTTTTCAAGCTTCCAAACTTACCCCTGAGGTGCCATAAAAGATTAAGCTTGCCTCATTCACAGGAAGTAGATTTCTTTTAAAATCCTCATTTCAAATGTATGTAATAAAGCATTCTGATCTGCCCCGTGTGTAAAAGAGAGAGAAAAAAAGAATAGAAATCATGAAACAGAAAATACTTTTTAAAAAATGTTTCTCCTCCAGTGTTGGAGGGTGGGTTCCATTGTGTAATAATTATGCTTTCTTGATGTTTCCATAGTAAGTAGCCTGGCTCTTGCAAGACTTCAGTATCTCAGAAGCATAATGGTTGCTTTGGAAGGAATGAGCATCCAGTATAACCAGAGAAGGAAGATCTCAGAAAAATGAAATTCAGAAAACGCAAAGAGAATGTATTTTCCATTGCTAATTTGTTTCAATGCTCCCTTTGGAAAAAAAAAAAAAAGGAAAGAAAAAGAGAAGAAAAGGAGAGTTTTGTTTCCAGTGAAAAATAAAATATGAAAATGAGTTAATTTAGAAGCATCCTAAGATGCAAATCCCTCAAGTTCTGAACCTGTATTTGAGGTCGCTCACAGACCCTCAGGCTGGATGCATCTCTGTACCTGTGCCTGTGATGTAGTAAAGTGTGTGCCATAGCACACAAGCTCTGCATAACATTAAGAGATGTTGTCTGTCTTTTAAATGTTCTTTTGGCAAGTAAATATATAAAATGCACTAAATTAAACATTAACCAAATCTTAATCCTATAGAGCCACTCCCGTTCATGCTAATTAGCCAGAAGATTTCCTCTAAAGCCACACAAGGAGTAGGGGAGGTATTTCAGTCCATAAAGTCATAAAGTGCTTGCTTCAATCATGAAGATCCAGAACCTGTGTTTAAAAAAAGAAAGACAGGACATATTGATATACTTGCAATCCAAGAGCTGGGAAACTGAGAAGGTAAAGATAGTTGTCTCTCTGAAGCTCACTGGTCATCCAGACCAGCTGAGTCAAGAAGTTCAAAGCCAATGAGAGGCCTTGTCTTTACAAAAAGGTACCTGGGGGGCTAAAAAGATAGCTCAGTGGTTAAGAGCACTCTGACTGCTCTTCTAGAGGTCCTGAGTTCAATTCCTAGAAACCACTGGTGGCTCACAACCATGTAATGAGATCTGATGCCCTCTTCTGGTGTGTCTGAAGACAGTCTAAAAAATAAAAGGTGCCTGAGAATTGACAGTTGAGGTTATTCTCTGGCCTTTACACACACACACACACACACACACACACACACACCAGGAGATGACTGGGAGGTCACAAATACTTTGAAAGCAAGAACCTTGCTCTCATGTCAACTCATTCAGGAATAGGTCGTCTAAAGATACTCTCTAAGAAACTCTGGTTATGTCAACCCCTAATGTTAGAATCTTGTAGCTCAGGAGCTAGTTTCTTCCATTCTTCTGAGGTCATCCAGGTAATTTCATTGAAATAGGAATAAAATTGCAGATGTCCTGGTACAGCTTTCTCCTCCCCTGTGCATGCTCACTGCCTACCTGTTTCGTGGGGTCTACTGTGGTAATGGCACCTTTGAAAAATTCCACTGTTTTAAATAGTCTGGAAACTGTCTATGAGTCCCAAGAGGTACATTATACCCTTATTTATGCTTTCCATCTCCTATATGAATGTTATATTATTAGTGTGCTTATGTACTTACAGACATCAGTACATCCTCATTTAGTATGTTTCAACTCAATGATTTTGCTGTCTTAGTAAGGTAATATGCATTCAGTAGACACTATAGATGAAATGTTGAATTTTGACCTTTTTCTTAGGTCAGTTATATGTGATTAATACTCTCTTGAGATACGGGCTAGTAGAAGCCACCCATAGCACCCAGTAAGCTACATGAGGGTTCAGCTGACAATATGTAGTTCAGTATGCTTTGTGCTGCTTGCTGCTAAACCTCGATACTGAGTAGGATGGGTATTTTGAACAGATTGGCTTTATGAGATTTTTAATGTCTAACGAGTTTAATGAGAAGCAACTCTCTGATAAGTTAATCGTAACTAGAACTGTATACATAGAGGTGACCCATTGTGATTGAGCTCGAAATCTGGATTGCTTCAAGGGTCAGAGGTAATGCCAAAAATACACATTATGTTTTTCTCTAATTCCATGAAAACCTAAGTTCTTTGTTACTAGTTCTGTTTTTTGTTTTGTTTTGTTTTAATAAAATCATTTGGTTTAAACTTTGGTGAGGAGTTTAGATTAAAATATAAGATACACCTATGGGTAGAATGCAGCCTATTGACAGCCCATCTGTCACTGCGTGGTGTTTAAAAATTGGCTTGATTCTCTTTATTTACTTTATGGGTCACAGTGGTGAGAAGGCTCCACATTTTTTTAGGACAGTCAGCTATTCAAGAGACCAGGACTTAACTTCATAGTGAATTGTGAAACTGGCTTCTAACATGGCTATGTAGTAATGCATAAACTTGCTAGCTCTGCCTGTCACTGGGCATGATCTCACCAAGTGACTTGGTACAGAAAATGTTTATATCAGGGCCCTGAGCCTCAGTATACCTAAGGACATGTATTTTGTTAATTTCCAGAGCTTGGTATCCAAATGTAAGGCAGCTTCTCACAGGAGTTTGGCAGGGGACAACAGGCCTTCATGAACAATCTGTTCTCATTTAGTTGGGCACAAATTCATTTCCTCACCACTATCTCTGGAGAAAGTCGAGCAGCATAGAGTATTAAAGATTTCCCCTTCTAGCTTTAAAAAAGCTCAAAGCTCAATCTCTAGTGTTAGCATAGGAAAATTGATCTGAGTTCAGATTCAGATAGAACTACAAGATTCTAAACCCAGATGGTGGCAAACTTTACTTTTTAACCTTTGTAACCATCTTGGTATATAGCTGAATTGTGATATAATCATGCATTAGACGTCAGCCTAGGTTGTATTACAAGACCCAGTTTCAGATATGGATGACGAGAGGGTAGGAAACCTTATTTTCACCATTATACCATGTGGATGGAATCTTGATCAGATTTGAAAAGTTGTCAGGACCACCCTCACATAGTCACAAAATCTCCTCAGAATTCAGACCCCAAGCAACTACAGTTTAATGAATTTGCAATAACCAGACCATAATCTTTTACATGGTTCCAGAATTCACAGCCCCCAACTCAGCACTTGGGATGGTTTGAATATGCCCAGGGAATGGTACTGTTAAGAAGTATAGCCTTATTGGAGTAGGTATGGCCTTGTTAGAGTAGATGTGTCACTGTGGACTTGGGCTTTAAGACCCTTGTCATAGCTGCCTGGAGACACATCTTCTCTTAGCATCTTCTGATGAAGATGTAGAACTGTCAGCTCTTCCTATATCACGCCTGCCTGTGTGCTGCCGTGCTCCCACCTTGATAATAATGGACTGAACCTCTGAACCTGTAAGCCAATCCCAATTAAATGCTGTCCTTGTAAAAGTTGTTGTGGTCATGGTGTCTGTTCACAGCAGTAAAAACCCTAAGGCAGCACTGCTTTAAGCTTTCTTTAGTTTTGCTGATATCTACAGAGACAATGACAAAAGCACTATAGGGCTTCTTTGGCTCTTGATCTCCACTGCAGGACCTACAAGGTGAAAGCAGAAAACAGACTCCAGAAAGCTGTCTTCTAACCTACACACACACACACACACACACTCACACACACACATACACACACACACACACAAACACACACACACGACAAACAGAATATCTGTTCTACACCTCAGCTTTCTGTTAATAAGTATGATTAAACATTGATCTCTTAATTTTGGTAGCTTAATATAGTCCAAATCACTTACATTCTCTAAACTTAAGTTTCTTTGTTGCTATGAGACAAATGGCCTAGCTCATCACGGGTTTTTCATAAATATCAATAGTAAGTCAATGTAAATAATCACAAGATGATCTCTAGTTTATTCTGCTAGCTAAACTAAGTCATCTGTTGACCAACTCTATGTCCCAGGTGCTATGAACCAATGGACTGTTGCTAATGTTACTATTAAAGAACTAAGACAATTCCAGTATTTCTTCCAGGTCTCTTATTATTGGAATCAAATTTATTATGCATGTGTGATTTGTATTAGTCAATAGTAAGAAACAGCTAAAGCAGCCATGCCTAGAAATACTCTCAGATGGGCATGTTCAGTGTCTCTTCTAGTACAGCCCAATCTCCACACCAAATGTAGTGAGAAGGTGTGCATTCAATTTCACTTCTTATCTATCTATCTATCTATCTATCTATCTATCTATCTATGTCTAATCCAAACTTGTCATGAAATCCATATGTGGATGAAGATAACCTTGAATCTTTGGTCTCCCTGCCTTCATATCCTAAGCACTAGGTTTAAAGGCATGTACCACCATACCTGGTTTATGTTATTATGCTGGGAACCAGGGCCTGGTGCATACAAGGCAAGGGTTCCATCAACTCAGCCACAATACAGACTTAAGCATTCAATTTCATGTTTTTATATTTATGTGACCACCCTTAAGGGCTACCATACACGTCCATGTGGAACTCCTAGAGCCTAAGAAGAAGATAGTACCGGCAGAAAAAAAATATAGATCCTGAAGTCTTATTGAAGAGATGTCTTTGCAACTTGGTACCAGAATGTATTAGACTGCCTATGTTTTTTATTTTGTTGCTTTTCTGTAGTTAACCTTGAAATTTGGTGATTCCTGGCTAAGCTACCAAAAGCTCTTTCTGAAAATGAAATGAGACATAGTCTCAAAACCCTTGGTTCTTCAGAGGAGAATTATATGTGATTTGCAAACAATGAAATTCAAAGATTTGTTAGGCGTATTTTGTCAGAAACAGCCTTGCTTATACACTGAAGGCCTAAAATCAGCCATAGGCCTAAAATGCTTGCTAACACAAATTCTTGGTCTCTGTGGAAAAACATTGACCCTAAAACAGATAGCTATAAGATCTTGTAAACAAGTAGCCTTAGTGGAAATTTACCAGCCTGGATAAGAACTAGTATTCATAAACCTAGGGGATAGGTAGTCTTGGTGGATAGTACCAGCTTAGATAAGAACAAATGAATCATGGGCAAAGTCTTAAGTGGCCGGTTCCCTGCTTCTTCACCCAGCTGATACCCTGTTCTGGAAGATATCTGTACTACCCCTGAGAATATCTACGCTCCTGTGTCATCCCCTTCCCCACATCCTGCCTTTATGTGCATATAACCCGTGTGTGGAAAAGTAAAAATGGTGGTTTGACCAGCCTATAGACAAGCCACTTGTTCTTTGTGTTCCCTGTCCTCCAGTTCTCTCTTCCAGGTCTCCCTGATCTTAGTTCACTGCCCCATGGGCCAGAGCAGTATTTTGTTTATTGGTGCTTAAATTTTTCAGTGTGTGTGTGTGTGTGTGTGTGTGTGTGTGTGTGTGTGTGTAAATATGTGTGCCATGGAACACATGTGAAATTCAAAAGACAATGTGTGGGTGTCCATTCTTTCTTTCCATGATATGGGCCCAGGTATCAAACTCACGTGGTCAAGCTTGGTAGCAGATAACTTTCCGAATTAGGTATATTGCGCCACAAATTGGTTTTGAAAATGGTTTAAAACTTAAGCCGGGTGGTGGTGGCGGCAGCGCACACCTTTAATCCCAGCACTTGGGAGGCAGAGGCAGGCGGATTTCTGAGTTCGAGAGTTCGAGGCTAGCCTAGTCTACAGGGTGAGTTTCAGGACAGCCAGGGCTACACAGAGAAACCCTATCTCAAAACAAAACAAAACAAAAACCTTAAGAGTATTCAATGAAAACAAATGTATTTCCTTCCCAGTGCTTCACTGAAGGGCTGTAGTAGTGAGTTACTGGGGAACAATGTATTCTGTTCCTTAAATTCTATAAATTCTCTACAGCAGAGTTGCTGAATGGAACTATAGAGAGCAGTTTAGGGCCTAGGCCTGGTGTTTCCAAGTTCTTGGCCTCTTATTCAAGAATACAATAAAAGCTCACAAATATTTCAAGACACTAAGGAAACTTTATTCAAAGTAAAACAAGAGAAAAGATCAGGACACGCTACTAGAAAACAGTGTCCCCCATGAGTGAAGATGCTCAAGGGCCCTGATTATTCTTTTGGGCTTCCTTCTATGAGTGTTAAAAGAAGGGAAAGTTTGGTTATTAAGAGGTTTAGTTTGGAAGTTATTTTATTTTGGTTAACACATTAGGTTATATATGTAACCTTTGCCCTACTGGGAATGTCCCTTGCCGTATGCATCTGAATTTTGAATATATGTCTGCCTAATGATGTCTATGCATAAGATGATAAATAGGGAATTCTTCCTAGTTTACTCTAGGACACAGTTTTACCTTACTGTGTATGTATTCAAAACTAGTTCAGACCAGATTGACCTTTCCATTTTTGTACTCAGACAGAAGTAGAATATTACTAAATAGAATCTGTCTAAGTTTTATTGTTGTCGAAGGCAAGAGAAGTCGAATCCATTGTTCTGAGTGGAGTGTGTGTGTAGCTCAGTACAGGTGATGCCACCTGTGTGTATGCATCCCGCTACAGATGTGACCATCTGTAGATGTGTGTGCAGCATGGCATGAAATCATACTACCAAGAGTATTATTAGAGAAGGCGTGTGCATAGCTCAAGCCAAGTGGAATCCAAGGTTGCTATTCCCTATGCCTCCTGAAGCCCATCTGAAAACTCACACTCTGAAAAGCCTTGTATAACTAAATCAGCTTTAAACTTCACAGGCACTCTTATGCCAATCCAGAGAAACTTTCACTGTACAGGAAATGGTGAAAATTCTCTCGTATTAAAACAAAGTGACTTATGTAAGAGAAGCCAGTGTGCTTAAGATGTCTGCCCAGATTTGAAGCTGGTTTACCACTTCCCTGTGTGCCTTTGGGCAAATGCTCCTCTGCTTCAGTTTCTTCACTGTGTCTCTAAAGTATGGTCCTTGGATCATTGCACACATTTACATAGATAATGAGCATAAAGCTTTCAGCGAGTGAGGACATACAGCATGTTACCTAATGCATAATGACAAAAAGTAAAAACACAAATGAAAATATGTTTCAATTCAGCGGAAGATTATAGATTATGTGTTTTACACTAGCTTAGAGTGACAACTCCTGGGAGGGACCACTTGGTTTCAGGACCTCCCTAGTGTACCAATGAAGAGGTTTTAGCCCATCTCAGTGTCTCAATGGAAAGAAGCTTTAAAAGGCAGGAAAACTGATTCTGTCCTCCAGTTTCTTGGAGTTTCTCCCAGCTTCCTGCATCCCTTGGCTTGTGGTCTCGTTTTCACATCACATCAACCATGTTTCTGTTGATGCTTCTCCTCTCATTCAGACAAACAACCTTACTATGGTTTTAGGAAGCACTTGTGATTATCTTGGCCCACAGGTGGAGTCCTCAATACTTTCCCTTTCAAGATACTTACTTTAAAGGGATCTACAAAGTTTCTAATTTTCCATAAAACGTACTCACAGGGTTTGAAGACTGAGGTGTGTGGAGCTACCACTCTACCACTGAATGATCAGAGATTAACAAATAGTATGGGTGGTATAGGGCATTGGATCAGACCTGCCTGCTTTATTCAGAGTGGAGAGTCTTGTAGAGCAAGCAATTCAGGATAAGTATCATGTGGTAAGTACTCAAGCTTAATCATACAGAATGGGAAGCAGCCTTGGCAACAGTACCAAGGCACACCTCCAGGGTAAAAGTCAGAAGCTGGGGAAAGTGGGGGTGCACAGAGACCCTTTCCTGCTCTTGGGAGCAGCCGACTTGCATTTATTCTTTGTCCAAGAGAAATGTCACTAACAGACCTATCCGTTCTTTGAAGGTTAAATTATCATTTTTAATATCACTCTGTATTTAACTTGTTTGGTCATACCCTTCTTCAAAATGGGACTTAAAAGATGACTTGCAAAAGTCACTATGCCACTTAAATAGGATTTAAAAGATAAGGTATTCATCCTAATTTTGTTATCCCTAAGTAACTTTTGCAGAAGAGGAGAGGACACAGAATATATAGAAGGGGGAACTAAAGGACTCATCTCTAGCCTCTACCCAGACACCCTGCCACCTTACCACCAACACACAAGAGCAATACATATTAGGTAGAAGTCAACCAAAGGCTAGGCAGTGGTGGTGGCACATGCCTTTAATTCCAGCACTCAGGAGGTAGAGACAGGCAGGTCAGATCTCTGAGAGTTTGAGACAAATCTGAGCTACATAGTTAAGTTCCAGGGCAGTCAGGCTACACAGAGCAACCCTGTCTTGAAAACAAAAAAACAAACACCAACAAAAACTATATTGGAACTATATAGGAAGAGGTTGTGCAAAGTACATATATATCACCTAGCTATGGAATTATAAAATGTTAAAAGTAAAGTGATCTCCACAGCCTTCACTTTCTAGAGGACTCAGATCCTCGAAGGTCACCAAAAGATCCCATAGGAAAAATTGCAATCAAGACTGGTAGCCACATTCCAGAGTATACACTAGTCAGGTGGACTCCAACATGCCAAGTAGAAAGTTTGAGCTGTTTTCGACCCTAAATCAAGAAACCTGGCTGCAAAAAGATTCCACAGTGTGAGAAGAATGAGTTACCAAAATGTGAAGATTGAGTTATTCACTCTACTGCCTGGGTGGAATCGAACTGAAATTTACAATTTACATGAGGAACATCCAGAGCAAGGGAAACCCCATGAGAAAACCTTATAGTTCTGTAGGGAGGACAACCTGCCGGAGGTCACAAAAACAAAACAAAACAAAACAAAACAAAAAAACAAAAAAAAAAAACGAGAGAGAGAGAGAGAGAGAGAGAGAGAGAGAGAGAGATATCAATACAATAGTGGCAGTAAGCCACTGTGATGCCAATGGCTAGAGCAGGGCTGTGTTGGGTGTGTTGGGAGAGAGATGGAGGCTCATATATAGAAAGGGAGGCCACACAAAGGGACTGGTTGAGAAACAGTGAATAAATCCATATGCTAAATTCTAAACACAAGCCTAAAGGTTCCAGAGAGTTACCTACAGAAACAAAGAGGTAAAGAGTTCACAGTGGCAAGGGCAACAACCAATTAAAGAGTGAAGGGCAGAGCAGGCATCTCATTCCATCAGTGAAAGGTGACAGTGAGACTGCTTCAGCAGGGAAATGTGTCACAATACTGGTGTATCCAGCGCAGTGTGAGGAAGGGCAGCCTGGAAGGGGCTGAAGTCAAAGGCACAGATTTGTCATATTTTGACCCATAAAAAGGATATATGCCAAAGGTAAGGCTACTAACTAAAGTCCAAGCTATTTTCCCTGTTTTGTTTGTTTGTGACTTACTTAATAATTTTTATTTAAGAAAAAGGAGAAAGGTTGCACTAGTGGCAAATGTGTTTTAGGAAAAGAGGAATTCATGTCATTAACATCATTTTGTAAAGTCAAATTTTCTCATAGAAATTGCACACACACAATTAACATTGGTTTCTATGTACATGTTTGAGGGTGTTTTCTTTTTTAAGTTTCCAGCTGAATATTTTTAAAAAGGAATTCATTTTCTTGTATACTTTCATTTTTTTCCTCATTGAAAGAAAGAAGAGAGAGAGAGAGAAGGAGACAGGGAGAGAGGGAGGGAGGGAGGGAGGGAGGGAGGGAGGGAGGGAGGGAGGGAGAGAGGGACAGAGAGAGATCAGTTCTCAAAAATGTTACCAACAAAAGCAAATATACACACACACACACACACACACACACACACATACACACTTTTCTGTGTAAATATCAACCACGCCATCTTGTGGCTTATACATCTCTGCGCTCCTTATTTAAGTCACACTTTGAATAGTGCACACACTAAAATTTCTCATTACCTACAATCATTAAATAATGAATTCTGATATGATGAACATTGACCCTTGTGCTGTGTTAATGAACTAGATTCATATTGTAAAATATTTATTGTGAGATGAAGGGCAATTACAAAGATAGCAGATACAAAACTTTTACCAGACATTTATGCCTTAATACAGGCTTATGAACTTGGAAGCAATTGTTTTATGTTCAGCCTAAAGCCACTTCCCTTCATGTTCTCTGCATCATCTCCTCTGCTTCTCTGTGATTATTACTTATGTATTTTTATTATTTTGTTTTCCCCTCTGGTCTATATTAGAACTTAGTAGACTCCTTTTAGTAGAGTTTTTCACCATTGCATACCCAATAGCTAACACTGTCCCTGACACTCAGCTGGCATTCAACAAGTACGTGTCAAATTATGATAACTAGTAAAGAAAACTGAAAAACTAAAGCTTATCTTTCAAACAAGACTAATGAGAGCACTTTGTAAGAAAGCATAAATTAGAAAAATCTCTGTAACGGATGTGAACTGATGTTTGCTCAAAAAATTCAGTAAAATTGGTTTAAATACATACTTCTAGTACTTTCAAAAGATTCAGCAATTCAGGTCATGTTGCTGAAAGCGAGACTGTTAAGATAAGGCATCCATTATTCAGTGATATGTCATTAGTCGTGAGAAGCCCTCTTACAGATGCTGTGGTCTTTACCAATGAACTAGCACCTCTTTGAATCAACAGTCAAGTCAGAACATCTGGGAAATTCACATTTTGATGTTTGCCAGAGTCTATGGGGTTATTAAATGACATTTGGATAACCGATTTAAGCCCTGCCATTGGGAGGCTTGTTACTTGTTCACTAAGCCAGTTTCATGCATAGAAAGTACCAGGGTCTGTCTTCCTGAATATGAACTTAGGTCACCTCAAACATGCCTTTAATGGTATCCTATTTATAGTTTGAATTCTGATTAGTGCTGTTTACGTGCGCACTCGCGCGTGTGCACACACACACACACACACACACACACACAGAGAGAGAGAGAGAGAGAGAGAGAGCGGG
>NW_021604665.1:14809378-14823720 GCF_004785775.1 Grammomys surdaster | reverse complement strand
GAGAGGGAGAGGGAGAGGGAGAGGGAGAGGGAGAGGGAGAGGGAGCACAACAGAGACCAACACAGAGAGAGGAGGGGTTATAAGAAGAATCTATGTGTAAGCAAGAGGACATGATAGAAAAATATCAATGGGAAAGGAGGCCCTTGGTCCTGTGGAGCCTTAATAACCCAGCTTATAGGAATGCTAGGGCAGTGAGGCAGGATTGGGTGTGTGGGTGGGTGGGTGGGGGAGCACCCTCATAGAGGCAGTAGAAGGGGGATGGGAGAGGGAGGTTTTTGGAGGGGAAACAGGGAAGGGGAATAAAATTTGGAATGTAAATAAATAAAATAACCAATAAAAAAGTAAAGTAAAAACAGAATCATACGTAGGTTCAAATGTGATATTGCATAGAATTTCAGCTTGGTGGACTTTATTGCACTTAGTGTGTTTACAGGTTCCCAGATGTTCCTTAAGGGAAATGTTCACTTTATTAGTGACATTGACAGTCTTCCCAAAGAAAATAAAGCACAGACAATTGGAATGAAGCTTGGGTATACAAGAGGGCATGCCCTAATTGACTATTTGCCCTACTCCCTATCCTCTTCCAGTTCTTGGTCAGGATCCCGCAGAACTGTGCAGAGGGCAGGAATGTGGTATGTACCAGTCAAATTTAGTTTCTTTGTCAGTTTCACTTGACTCTAATACAGTATGTTAGTATCACCTTGAGTGCTTGCTAAATTGCACAGGTCAAGGTTGTTTCTTTCTACCTCTATAGATGTGTAAGTACAAGGAATCTGACATTCCTGGTGTCCTGGTGTAGGTGAGCTTCCGGACATACTTTTGAGTACCTTGGTGAATTTCTATAAATCATTTAAGAGCAAGCACTGTCTTTTGTTCATCCATATATCACAGGCCCTCCTGCTCCACAGTCTGTGTGGGTGAGTCACTTGTAGCCGTGGATGACGGATCAAAGGTTACACATTCACACACTTTAAAAATGGACAAGAGCAGAAGGCAGAACCTTAAATGTTCCAAGGTCCAAAGACCCTTGGGACTTCTTAAGTTTTTGATACACCATATTTTGAGCCCTTCAATTTTATGACTTTTTTTTTGAACTACCATGTCTCTTTGGCAACTGAGTAATTTTGTCACTTGGGATTAAAAATGGTTCTTTTGTAAAATGGTCAACCATCTTAACATTTCATCTTCAACTCTTTTAACAAATTTCTGTTCTCATACAAAACTAGTCTTCTAGGAGAAGAGAGATGTCTCTCCATGATTTTATAAAACAAAACACATTTTTATAGTGAGTGCCCAATCAGAGGAGCCACAGAAGAGGAAGCTGTGTCAAAAAGCTTGGGTTGCCTGGGTGACTTGTTGAGCAACACTGAATAAGCCATTCACTTCTCTGAGTCCTACTTTCCCCTTTTGGAAAAGTACTTCCCAGGGCAATTCGGACTCTGCATATTTTTTTATCACTGAAGTTTTAAACTTTCCTACCACACCTCACCTTCTGATGTAAAAAGGTCTTCCTACAGACCTCCACTAACGATAGTGTCGAAATCTTAGTTTACCCAAAGGTACCTACATTCTGATCCTCAGAACCCATAAACGTCTTCACTTACATAGGGAACTTTACTCACTTAATGAGGTCCATCCTCATCACATCTCATTACAAAACCAGAGAACTGTTCTCAGCTGCAGCCTGAGGGAGAGGAACACAGGAGGATGGAGGAAGGGTCAAGGAGCGGCAACATTTGGTAACCTTGACATGGAGAAAGACAACTATGGTCCAAGGAATGCAAACAGCCTCTCAGAGCTATTAAAGGCAAGATCTTTTATTACTTTTCCAGATCAGAAAACTACCAACACTTTTATTATAGCTCATTTAGACTATAAGATTATAAATATGCAGTACTTAAGCTTATAAATCATGGTTATTTCTTATGATAAGTTAAAAGAAAACCTAATAAACATGTACTAAAATTAAAAGAAATAAGCAGGAGTCCAGTCCTGTGTACCACTTACTGGGCAAGCCAGGACCTACTATAAATGTATAGACAGTGTTGTTTGCCCCGAGCCTCATACATGTGAGGGTTCCAAAATTTAGACTTTTAGTACTAATTTATAAGTAATTGATTTAAAACAAGTATACATATAAATTGTGTACATAGAAATACATACATGTATACATATTTGTGTACGTACATATGCATTCATTTGTATATGAGTTCAGTCCCCAGAACTTCAAATTTAAAAAAAATATGGGCATGGTAGTATATATAGTTATAATCCCAGCACTAGAGAAGTAGAGACAAATGCATTCTTGAGACCTGATGACCAGCTAACATAGCCTATTAGAGAGTTTCAGGCCAATAATAGACACTGTCCACAAAAATGTGTCAAGGAGTAAATGCATCTTGAGGAAAGATAACTGAGAGTGACTTCTGATTTACACACACTTACACATTTACACACACACAATCAAAACTAGAGAGAATAGAAAGAGAGCTTGGAAATATTTCAGGACTATGCTTTCATTACAGAGACTCAGAAGGTCAAGGGATGCTCCAAACAACACGCAAAGTATTCTCACAGCTACAGGAGTTCTTGTCATTCAAAGAGAAGCAGGATTGCAAAGCAAGCTTATGTCAACCCTATTTTAGAATTTGTATTATTTGAGCTTGTCTTAAAAAGCAACTAGCATATCAGCTTTTGCAGACTTTTTTAACCAAACCAAGAAGTTAATCCTGATTTTGTGGAAATCCTGATCAAGTAGATGAGAAGTATCTTTTTATTGCTATAACACAATACCATGACCAAAGCAACAAATAAAAGAAAGTAAAATTGGGCTTATGGTTTCAGAAGCTTAGTCCGTTATGGTAAGACACTGGTATAACAGCAAAAAGCTAGCAGGAATCAGAAAGCAACCTAAGAGTAACTCAAGTGCTTTGAAACCTCAAAGCTGGGCCCTTAATGACACAGCTCCTCCATCAATGATACCCTTCCTAATTGAAGCATATTGAATCAGAATGGCCCCATGGGATCATGTATGGAATCCTTCTAATTCTATAAAAGAGTTTAATCTCTTTTTTTGTTGTTGTTTAAAAACTAAAAAGCAGATTATATACTTCTAATATACAATGGCCAAGAATATACATTACCATTCCAAAAGGAAGGAACATAGGCATAGTGAGAAAATAACATACCAAAGAGTTTTAAATTCTTTGATAAGATTAGAAGAATTAGGTGGTGTGGCCTTGATGGAGAAAGTATGTCATTGAGAGTGGGCTCTGAGGTTTCAAAAGCTCATACCAGGACCAGTATTGCTTTCTCTCTGCCTATGAATGAGGATGTAGATTTCAATTACCTCTCCAGCAGCAGACCTGCTATAGTTGGCATGAAGTTCCCTGCTATGATGATAATGGACGAAGTCTCTGAAACTGTAAGCAAGCTCGAATTTAAATGCTTTCTTTTATGAGATTTGATGTGGTCATAATGTCTCTTCATAACAATAGTACAGTGTCTAAGACAGTAATCCTTCTCAAATAGTTTCACCTACTTGGATGTCCAAATATTCAAACATATGAGTTAATGGGAACATTCTCGTTCAAACTACTGCATTCCTCTCCATGCTCCCCATAGGCTTATGGCCATATCATAATGCAAAATTTATTTAGCCCAACTTCAAAAGTCCCTGTAGTCTTTCATAGTCCCCAAACTGTTTTAAAGTCCAAAGTCTCCACTGAGATACAAGCTGACCTCACAGCTGTGACACCCTGAAAAAAAAAAGCAGATTAAATACTTCTAACATACATTGTCACAGAGTATACATTACCATTCCAAAAGGAAGGAATCTGGGCATAGTGAGAAAATAATATACCAAAGAGAGACTGAAAGCTTCAGGGAAGACTCCAAATTCTGTAGCTCCATGTCTGATATCAGAGAACTGAGATGGCTTTGGTGTCGACAACATACTTCTCTCTTTTAGGATGATTCCACTTTCTATATACAGTTCTCCTTGGAAGATATCCCACAGATCTGTCACCTCTAAAACCTTAGGGTTTGAGCACAGCTCTGGCTTCCTTTTCATAGTTTCACATAATGACCTCTCAAGGCTTGTACATAAGGACTCCTCTTCCACTTGCCTGGCCTGAGCACATCTCCTCATCCATGGAGGAAGATTTCAGAATCTCTTTACTTATGTATGCTTTATAACTCTAAAGCCAACAATTACGCAGACAGCACTGCCAAGTTTAGTTGACTGCTTGGGATGGAAATTGCCCCCCCCACCTTGTATTTGTCTTTTCTCGCTAAGATCTGAATATTTCTTAGGCCTTTTCTTTTCACAGGAGGGAAGCCTAGGTGGGGGGGTTCTTGTCCTGAGTGTGCCCCTTCCTTTATCCCAATGTTGATTTAGCCTCTCCTTAATTTTATCTCTTCAGCATAAACTTTGCGGACATTAAATTTTCTAATATTTTTTATCTCTTCAATGTAGTGGGAGGTATTAAAACAGATGCCCGACAGAGACTTCCCTGCCCTGCTGCCATGTTCCCAAACTAAACCGGGTACTGGCTGACGGTCTCAGTCCTGCTGCCATCTTCAGGGTTAGATATCTTTCTGCCAGGCTGGCCCAGGGCCCCTGAGATGTTGGTGGGTCATTGCCTCTGCCTGCTGCCAACCTTGGGGGTTAGATATCTCAATACCCATTAACCTGGTGAATCAAAACTCTTAAAGCTTATAGTTAACCAATCAGATTTATATATCATCAAATCCTCAGATCTCAGGATGCCCACACAATAATTTCAAAGCCAATTGATAATGATAAAATGCCAACACAGATTAGACAGTATATCCCAAGTATCCTAACCTTTTCATATAATCTCTGCCTAAGGCTGGTTAAAACCACACTGGTTAATGTCTGCTTCCATCTTCTATTCCCTTCCTTTTCCCCCTCTTCTTGCATCTCTCTCTCTCCCACTCTTAGCTTTGCCTCCCTTTTCCCTGTCAAATCACAGGCCTCCTGCTACACTAATATTTAAAATATACTGAACAGGGAAATTTCTACCACATTTCAAGATCTACATTTTGTATTTCTTTTTTACCACACATATATTTTTCATTGTAGATCTGTATAAAAGTGATTCCTAATAATCACATGACAGAGTCATACTAGGCAATCTTGAAATCTCATCTGCTAAAGAAGTCAGTCTAGTACTTTTAAATTTACCATCAAAAAGTTCTTAAGTATATTCTTTGCCAAAATATAATATTTCTCATAGTTTTCTCTTCTGAGACCTCTTAAGCTGGCTCTCCACAATCCACATAGCTTTCAGCACTGTCTTAAAGCTCCTACTGAGATGGCCTATTAGACTCTGGTTACATCATTCAACAGCTTTTCTAGCCAAAATCTCAAAAGCCTTTCACATTCCTCCCCCAAATCACTTGGTCAGGTCTGTCACATCAATAGCCTGCTCCCTGACACAAACTGTCTTAGGTACTTTTTAATTTCTGTGATAAAACTCCATGATCAAGGAAACTTACAAAGAAAGAGCTTAACTTTCTGAAACTTATGGTTTCAGAGGTTAGAGTTCATGATGGTGGAATGAGGGCATGATGACAGAAATAGTTGTAAGCTCCCAAAAGTGTTCTGAATCTTTTGAAAGCTGAAAGCCCACCACCAATAACACACCTCCTCCAACAAGTCTATACCTCCTAATCCTTCCCAAACAGTTCCACAAATGGAGAACCAAGAATTCAAATACACGAACTGATGAAGGCCATTCTCATTCAAGTGACCAAAAGAAAGCAGCAAATACTAACCTAAACCATGAGTTCATGCATCCCAGTAGAGAGGAAGGTACTCTCATAACAAAATAATAGGCACAGTCTCCTTTAAAATATTTATCTTAATATTTTTAACTTTTATTTTTATCATACATAATAAATATAATATATAATAGATATATACACAATTATATAATACATAAGCAAGATATAAAATATATAAATATATTATATAATTGCTTGCATGTTTATGCACCAATTGTTTGCCTATTATTTACAGAGGAAAGAAGAGGGTGACATATCCCCCTGAAACTGAAGTTACAGGTAGTTGTCAGCCACCATCTGAGTGCTGGAAATCAAACCCTGGTTCATTGCAAGAGACACCAGTACTCTTAACCACTGAGCCAATTCGTTAGACCCCTCCTTTAAAGCATTTTACAATCTCCCCATCTTAAATTATTTGAATAATTTTTATGCTATCTCTGATGTGTTTGTTTACCTACTGGACACTTATTGGCTTCTCTGATGTTAGAGCTGAGTGAAACTTGGGCTACCTTATTTTTCTCCAAAATCATAAAAATGGAAACATCCCACAAGATTAAAGGTTGGCCTTAATAATACAGCCAGAATTTTATATGTGTTAACTCGCAGTCCTAGGATCTTTCTTCTCTGTTCATTCTGATTTAGATGATGCCTTTATAACAATAGCTTAAAAGTTTCATAAACTGCTTTTATGACTCAGCACCATTCACAGCCTTTTTCTAACCTCCAATATGAAAGTGTGCTCACTAGGTGAGTGTACATGGCCCCCAAAGAAAAGAAAGGATCTCATCCCTCAACTCTTGAGTGAATAAATGAAACACAATCCCCTTTCTTCGGGGAGAAGGAAGTGAAAGGCCTATTTGGTGGTGCTCTGATAATCTCACCCACATTCTATTTGAAAACTATGGATTTCTAATTTTCTTCTCTACCATATAATACCATATTATCAACTTGTCAGCAATTACTCAGACACTCAGTGTTATATACTTAATATTGGATAAAGTTAGTAATTCCAAGCCATTTTTATATTAAACTTAACACAAAGATATCATTAAAATACTTAAGCCCCCAAGACCTTTGCTAGGGCAATTTCCTAGATTTTTGTTTCTGATTTCTAAAAATTCAGTCCTTGAAAGAAGAAGCAAACCAAATTTCTACCTGTCAAGTGATACAGTTGTAAGAAAATTCATTTCACTGTTGATACTTCAGGGACAATGGGATTTCAGATTGAAGACATTTGCATTCCATGGGGACACTTGTTATTTGTCCCTGTGCTAATTTTAAATCTCATTCTGGAAATGAAATGTGTAACTAAGAAGAATTGTGTTAAATGATTGCTACACATTGGATAATCACTTGCAAAGACAGATCATTTAATAAACTAACTTGAAAATGTGAAAAATACAGTGTAATTTTTCTCTGATGATTCTGAATGTACTCAAAGACTGTGCAGTGGCTTGAAGCCCTCACAGGAGACAGAACCTTGGAATTGAAAGGGTGTTTGTTGGGTATATCATTCATGGAAGACAACCAAGCTTTGGCAATTTATTACTCTCCAACAATAATTCATTGTGTGGCTCTTGTGTACTGAGAGTTCTAATGTGATATTTGGACCTGCTAGTAAAACATTATGTTATTGATTAGTGATGTCTACCTTGGGTAGAGAGAGATTGACAAGCTAGTACAGAAGTTACTATCCTTCCTAGATCCAGACTCATCCAATTTAAGGCTGAGTATCCTAACGTAAGTATTTGCCAGAGTAAACCAGCTGATCTATGTTCAAGCTAGCCAAGCAACTATTATCATTATCATAGCATTTGAGTTCTGAAATTATCAATAAAAGCATCCTGAAAATGGAAAAGCAAATAACTTTATTTTCTTAGATATCTAAAAACATTTGCAGGGAAAAATAATTTAAGCAGAAAATTTATTTGGAGAATGACATACTTTGCCTAGAAAATTGGTGACAGTTCACTGCCTAGTAAAGAAGAATATAAAGTCAGTTTTCCTGTGAGGCACCGTGTTGCTTAAACTGTAATTATGGTTTCAGAATTCATTTTAAAGTATTCAACAAATATGTTTGAATGTCTTCACTATATAAGATACTATATTAAAGTAGTGAGAAAAGTAATGAGATATTTTAGGCAAATATTCCCTAGCCTTCACTCAATAGACATTTAGTGAACATTTGCTGGAGTCAGGCAATTCCTGACGAAACTTCGAAACTAACAAAATCCCTCAGTAATAAAGCTGTAGACTTGTTTGGCAATATGTAACATATAACTAATGAATTAAGCAGTTGCTTTGTGACTTAGACCTATAGGAAGCTGGAAGAAACTAACAACAGGTTTCACATCCTAAAGAAAGTTAAAGTGTAGTAAGGAACAACATTGAAAATAAAATTTCAAAATAAGTTCTGAATTAAGTTCAGAAATGTTAGGCTTTAAATATTTTACAAACATTTTATTGAATTTAACACATACATAAATCAAAATTTTAAAAGTCAATAAATTATCATGTAATGTATGGAATCATTACATCTATGAAACTGTCAATCATGCCCAGAAATCGAATCTTATCAACACTAATGATCCCTCTTCTCCCACTAAGTGCCCGTTACACCAGGTCAAGTTTACTACAATGCTGATTTTCAACACCAGATTAATTTTTCTTTTTCTATTCTATTTTTTCTTCTCTCATACAAAATACATCCTGATGACAGCTTCCACTTCTTCCACACCTCCCAGTAACCCAACATACACTTTTCCTCTCCCCTAGATCCACTGTTCCTGTTTCCCTTCAGAAAAAAACAGGCCTCCCAGGGATTTCAACCAAATATGGCATAACAAGATGCAGTAAGACTAGGCATAAACCCTCATATCAAGGCAGTAAAAAACAACCCAGTAAGAGGAAAACTGTCCCAGGAGCAGGAAAAAGAGTAAGAGACATCCCTGCTCCTACTGTTAGGAGTCCTCCAAATACCCCAAGATAAACAACCACAGCATAAGTACAACCATAGCATTCTGAGGATCTAGCACAGATCCCTGCAGACTCCATAATTGCCACATGAGTCTCTGTGAGCCACTATGAGCCCTGCTTAGTTGATTTTGTGGAGTGTGTTCTCCTGGTTTCCTCAACTCCTCTACTTCCTACAATCCTTTCTCCCCCTCTTCCACAGGGTTCTATAAGAACTGCCTAATGTTTCAGCCTGGGTCTCCACCAGATTCACTTTTCTAGTTTCTAAGTTTTCTTTTGGACAGAATTATATGGAGTGTTCTATAGCTGGCTTCGTTTGTTTCACAATATTTTTTCCATTACCTACACTATGAGTACTTACACTTTGTTTAGTGTTTTTGTCATCTAACATCACAATGAATATGTATACCAACTCAGTATTCCAGTGAGTCTGGAATAATATTTTCCATATTTCTAAGAAAGTTGAATATCTACTCATATTTTGGGATCATTTAAACACCATCTTTTATGAGCCTTTCACTCACTTTTCAAGTCTCTCAATTTTCTGCATTATTGTTTTATTTCCCTTAACTGTTTTTTGTTGGGTGATATTCAAAGTAAGAGCTTATTCTTGGAAAGCACACACATACAAAATATAAGTCAATCAGAATACAGACTCAAAACGTATGTGCTATCTCTGATATATGAAAAGAGAGCTTGTAACATGAAGGGTAGCTAAATATATGCAGATTTTTATGTAGGTCAAAATCAAAGTGAAAACAGTAAGACATTGTGGAGGCAGCATTTTCCAAGAACTGGCTGCCACCAAGGGAACCGAATCAATGTTACAAAAATCAGAAACTTAAAGTAGCGATGAGTTGAGTTGATTTTGGGCCTCAGAGGAATTGTTACTGGTCTACTAGTGCTAAAGTTTTGAGGGTCTGCAAGTCAACTTCTGTGAATGCTGGAGATGGCTGCTAGGGAAGCACACTGGCACTATTGTGAAGTACATGAGGAATTAGACTGATGCCTCCACATGCCAAATGAAGAACAGAAGTTTGGAGTCCTTTCCACCTGCAAGTTCCACTCTAGCATCTCATAGTACCCTCCAATGGCACAAAATAGAATGGGGACTTGCAGCAGTTAGATGACAGCTTCATTAGTGGCAAGAGAACCACAGAGCAAGGCAAGGGAGTAGAAGTATGCACTCAACAGAGGGATGCCCTCTTGACAGGAGTGTTGTTTAGCAATCACTAATATCTAAGTTTTGATGGTTCCTGCTTTGTTCTTCTCCACATTACCACATTACAACGCACACACACACACACACACACACACACACACACACACACAGAGAGAGAGAGAGAGAGAGAGAGAGAGAGAGAGAGAGAGAGAGAGACTCCTGAACTATAAAAACCCTAATCTTACCGATGTCCAATGCTGATCTCTTAAACCTTACCCTTAGAAAGAAACAACCTATCTACATTAATAAAAGTAGATTTCTTTAATTAATTGCTTGCTTTAATTAACTTGACCATAATAATTTGGAACAGTAGTCTTTCTCCTCGAATTTACGTGGTTAATAATGCTTAGCATGCGCAAGGTATTGTGTTCCATCCCTAAATTTGAAATATCATTTCCACTGAAAATTTGATGAGGAAGCAGAGACCAGGGAGTTAAGCAGCCTATCTAAGGACATAAAGCCTGAAAGGGCCAGACACAGCAGATAACATCTGAGATAAATTTTATTCACTTTTATCTTCATGTTCATATTCAAAAATAAAGGTAATTGACTGTTTTAAACTGAACATTAAAATATTTGGTAAATGAGAAATAAATTTAACAACAGGTTTTATGACTTAAGGGAATTTTACAGTAGTCAATACTTTGTGGTCAGATGATCTCATAAAGACATGTCCAATAACATCAACATCTTTCATCCTTTACGGTCTGTATAGTCTTTATCAGCTTTTACTTGGTATTTTAGAAATCTTTCTCACTGAAGTGAGAAGAATCACAAATTCTGTTGATGTAGATTGGGCTTCCAGACAGCTTTCCTCCCACACACACACACTTGGCTGTTACAAACAATTGTCATCTTTGAGGGAGAATTTTTCTTTCTGTGCTCTAGAATCAAAACTTAAGCCCAGTCAGCTCCCATGCATGGACCAGGACTTTGTCCATTGCCCATGTGTGACCACAACTTCTCTGAGTATAGCCTTACTCATAGCTTTCCTCCAACCCCATTTTTTAAACCCACGATTGATGTCTCCTTTATTTGCTTAACATGTGACTACTGATTGATGAGTATATGGGAAAACTCACTTGCATCTTTGTGCTTTCTCTGTAGGATAAGGTGAGGTAAAATACCTTTTTTTTAAAGTAAGGGTGTAAGATTTCTTTTAAAATTCCCATTAGTGTGGGACTTTGAATCATGGACAACAAGGGAATTCGGTCAAGTCAATATTTGTATAGAAAAAGACATGTTTTGGGGCACACTGTAAGAGAACAATAGGAAAGGTAATGTCAGAAGAACTATCTACTCCAAGAATGTGAAGCTGTAGGCTTTTATCTGGGAGCCACCTTCCTTTTTGATTGAGTTTTCTCATGACCTAATTCTTGCGAATGTGCATACTTTGATTGGTCGATATTTTCTTCTTGGCAGAGGCAGAATTTATAGTTAATGTGCATAGTCACATGGTTCCTCTGTTTGTAGTTTGACTGGAAAAAAAAATCTTGTTTTTTCATTATGGAAAGGATAGCTCAAAAATCTGGAAGCTTTTGAGAGACACTCCTTGCCTTGCAACCCTTGGCTCCTGGTGTTTCACATCTCTGGACCTCTGTTTCTACCATCACACCATCTTGGACCCTCATCTTCCTGCATCCTTCCTATAAGGACCCATAAAGTGTATATTGAGCTCACCTGGACACCAACTCAAAATTTCCAAGTTGGCACATTTACAAGTCCGCTTTGCCATGGAAGGTAGAATACTTATAGGTAGACATTTCTGGAAGGCCAATAATCAACTAAGTACATACTGTAATTCTCACCTGTTTTTCCTTTCATACAACTTTCATGGAAGAAATTCTTTTTCCTACCCTGTCTGTTTTTCCTATCCTATGTTAATCCCCTTTACTATACTCAGTGATTGTGGGATGCTTCCCTTTTCAAATAGCCTGGCCCAGATTTGCTTTCTCAGCTCTGCTTATTCAGCTGTACCCCCTAGTCATGGGATATCAGATCCCTGGTATATTTAGGTTGACTTATAGATGCCTACCTTCTGGGATTCTGGGACCATTTAGTAAAATTATGGAAAGAAGTTTCTCCTAAGGCTTGACAAATAGAGAGCATTTCCTAAGGCTTGGCAAATAGAGAACATTCTGTCGATATTGGTTATTATAGCCATTACCTTCAATGTCTCTTGTTCTGTCCTGGCTTGGAGTCTGCAGGTCCATACTGACCTGAAAGATGATTGAGGCATCCCTTTCTGGCTTGAGTTAAATTCAGCCATCCCTTATCAACATCCTTTGCTTTACTATTCATTAAACATGAAAAGATGAATAAGGCATGATCTCTATCCTCAATTCCCATTCTGCAAGACAAGAAGAAAGAAGAATAAAATTTCATATGACATGGAGATTTTAGCCTATATGTCCAGCACTCAGAAGGTAGGGACAGAAGATCATAAATTTGAGGCCATCCTGGGCTTTGGAGTCAACTCAAGAATAGTCTTGACTACGTAGTAAAATCCTGTCTCATGAAACAAAAGATAAAAAGAAGAAAGGTAAAGAAGGGGGATAGAGGAAGGAAAGAAGAAAGGGTTTCAAAATAATGTAGGGATTATCTTTTTTTCTTGAAAAATATCAGAAAAGATTTCCAGTTAAGAGCCTATTAATCTGAGTGAGGTAGGATGTAACTTTTTCAGGAAACAGTTAAATCATAAGCATTTTTTACTCTCTGTACTCATTGATTATGTCTCTACTTTGGCCAATTTCTGTCATCAGCAAGATTTACGTATCAGTGTTTCAAAATAATCCACATTTCACCACTGTTTTTTCTCCAACCCAAGTCTATCTAGCAAGAAGGGTTGTGAATGGGAAGTGTGGACTGCAGGATGCTCTGCTTTGCCTGTGACAGGGACTTACTTTGGGTTTTGTTGCTGTTTAGAGATCCTGTGACCATAGCAAGTCATATAAAGGAAAACCTTTAATTGGGGCTGGGTTATAGTTTCAGAGGTTTAGACATGGTAAAATACCATGGCAGCATGCAGGCAGACATGACTTGGAAAAGATGGTGAGTGTTCTACATCTGCATCCACAAGCAGCAGAAGAGACTGTGTGGCACACTGGGTATAGCTTGAGCATAGGAGACCTCACATCCTGCCTTCACAATGACCTACTTTTTCTGTCAAGTCCATAACTACTCCAACAAGGTCACACCTTCAAATAATGTCTCTGGACCAAGAATTTAAATACATGAGTCTATGGGGTCATTCCTATTCAAACCATCACAGGCAGCATAGGCTGTGTATTGGTTAGAATATGATGATTTCTCAAGCACCTGAGTCAGCCCTGGGAGATGCCAGATGAGAAAATGGTCATATGGCAAAGCTCAGAAGACATCAGGCTGGGCTGCAAATCATGGCTGTCTAATTTTGTAGACCTTGACTCAGGACAACAGAGCAGTAGATCTAATCCATCCTATGCTGAGCTCTATAAAGCAAAGGAACTCTAGAAGATGACAGACAGGATAAGTGCAGTAGAGTCTCTGAATGTCAGTCCCCACAATAATCAACCCAAGCATATCTTTGTACATTTTCAGCAGCATCCAACAAGAGCACTAAAACCAACCCACCTTAAGACCGTGCTGATGCTGGAGAAATAAGTGTCAAAGTAGAGCTTCCTTCCCAAAAGCGTTGGGAATCTCTTTGTGTGATGCTTGTACATTCTCAGTGGAAGACTGCAGTATTGCCATAACACTGGGTGGTTGCCAGACTTCTTGACAGACTACAAACTTAAAGTCTGTCCCAAATTTTAATCAAGCCCCAATTTTACTTTGCAAAAACCAAACCATAATCCTCTGCATTTTTACATTTCACTAGCAAGTAGTCTTTAGTTAAACATCAAAATGATAACCTATGAGGTCATGTCTATGTATTGGTTACTTTTGCTGTTGCAGTCTCACAGTACCTGGCAAGCCTAGTGAAGGAAGTTTGAGAACACAGCCCATTATGACGGGAAAGTCATGGTAACAGGAACATGAGGCTGTTGGTGACATTGTATCCATGGAGTCAGGATGCAGAGCAAGATGAGTGTTAATGCTCAACAGAACCCTAGCCAATCGAATGGTGCCATACATAGTTAAAGTATCCCACCTCTGTTAATTACAAACTCACAGACATACTCAGAAATCATCTCCTAGGTGACTCTGTATCCTGTCAACTTGATAATCAGTATGTTAACCATCAAAGTGTACAATCTTCAAATGAAGGCTGACAGTTGACTCATGGCCTATTGCGGTTTGGCAACTTTCTCTCTCTCTCTCTCTCTCTCTCTCTCTCTCTCTCTCTCTCTCTCTC
>NW_021604665.1:14750231-14809368 GCF_004785775.1 Grammomys surdaster | reverse complement strand
CGCACACGCACACGCACACGCACACGCACACGCACACGCACACGCACGTTTGTTTTGACTCTAGCTCCCCAAGTAGCAGTACTGTTTGCGAGGTTTTGGAAACTTTGGAAAGTAGAGCCAAACTGGAAGAAGTAGATCACCAAGTGGCAAGCCTTGAGGTCCTACTTTTTCTGGTCCTATCTCTCCTCCCCAGTCCATATAGATATGATCAAGCAGCTCCACTTGCCCTTGATGCTGCAGCTGAGAGATGGTCTCCCCATGTCTTCTCTATCATGATGGATTATATTCTCAAACCACTAACAAAATAAACCCCTTCCTGACCCCAAGGAACTCCTTGTATCACAGCAATGAGAATACTGACTAATAGTTGAGACTAAAAAACAAAACAACACAAACAACATGCAACATGCAACAGTGATTTCAGTGAGACTAATACTTGTGTAGTATCCTGGACAAGGATAAGGAATGGTACATAGGGTGACAAGAAGGAAGAATATGGTCAAAAGATCCATAGTAAGGGGAGGACTCTGTCGAGGTTGATCTAAGCAGTTGAGTTGTCCATCAAGTAGGATAGGACAAAAGTTAAAAGATATGATGAACAAAGATGTAAGGAGGCTTAGGGAGACAAAGCTGCAGAGACGTGGACACTGACCGAGATGTTGAAAATTCTTTGGGCTGACCATCTTTCATACATCGAAACTGACTTGTGATTATAACGTATTAGGATTGGTTGAAAACTGACTTCTCAAGAATGTCATAAATTCAAAGAAACCACATACAAAGCCCACATGTCAATCTTGAATCAGAATTCAGTGTTTAACAAACACTTGCTCACCGTTGAGTGACAGACCAGAAGTAACTCTTCTGATTTAGAATCAAGTGCCTGCCAGGCAGCCAGGAATCCCAATCAAGTACAGGCATGCTGGACTGCTTTTGCTATGGTGACTCATGAAGGTGTGATGCAGCTAAAGAACTACTGCCACCTAGTGATGTTACAATGTCATAGCACAATACATTGCTCTTGACAACAGGTCATGTCTCCTGTATAAACCAGTGCACTGTCAATCAATTGTTACATCTTTAATAGACAATTATTGTACTATATATTACTGGTTTATATTTACTGTAATATACATTGGTGTATTCTTTAAGGGGTATTCCTTCTGCTTGCTTTTTTCAAAGTTAAATTTAAACAACTCCAGTTAGGTCCATCACAAAGTATTCTCTAGCAAAGACTTTGTGATCACTGGAAGTTACACTCCACATATTACGACCCTGAGGACCCTCCAATGGGACACGATACAGAAGTGGAGCACAGTGGTGGTATGCCTGACCCTGTATAGGCATCAGCTAGTGTGTGTGGGTGTGTGTGTGTGCGTGTTTCTTAGTTTTAGCCAAAAAAAGCTTAGAAAATTTAAATATGTATTTTAAAATATAAAAGTAAATTATAAAATTTCAATGAAAAAACCCAGCGTATGATGATATAATGTGTTTCTCTTTTAAGTTACAAGTCAAAGCATTTAAAAAAAAATAGCTCATAAGGTAAACAGGTTTCAATACGCTAAGCTTTAATGACTGAGACAAATATTTTGTATAAAGTTAGGATATTCTGTCCGTATTGTGTTTAAAAAGTTTACAGAGTATAAGCAAGCTCTCTTGCCTTCATATACATTCATCACTCACTCACCAACTCTCCCAGAATAATTTCTAAGTGCTGGAAGCTTCACTTGGGGAATTGGCCTTGCATGGTGTGCCAGTTTTTATCCTTGGTACCATATCCTCATTAAGATTAGATCCAAAATTACTTAACATGTACTATAAGTGCCTATCAAATTCAGGACCGCTACATGCTGTGGAAGGTTTAGCTTAGAAATGATGGATTAGACCATGCAGCCAAGATATATATTAGACTATGTACATCACTCAGGTTTATGTAACACTGAAATCACTTGATGTATTTTTTTAGTATAGTCCTGTGGCTAAGTGAAACATAAACACCCATTCATATGGGAGTGTGTGTGTGTGTGTGTGTGTGTGTGTGTGTGTGTCTGTGTCTGTGTCTCCATATACATACAAACCACTTATTTAGTTCCACCCTGAGGCAAATGTTCCTGATATGACCAAAGTCCACTTCTGTGATAAATATTATCCTTTCACTGCAACTTAGATAGAGTCCTAGGTTTTGCTTTGCCCAACTAAATATGAGTAGAGGGTGTTAGACTTTGCTCTGAAGTGAAGGCATTTAAATGACAGTGATTCATTCTCCAAATCATTGCCTTTTGCTGTGGCAGCTAGTGATTAGAGAAGAAAATTCCAGCGGGGAGGTACTACAACTGGGAAGTAGCCTAATGGACCCATCAACAGAGAAGAGGCCTGGAGAGCCCCCCATATCCATCTCATTTGAGCAAAAAGAAAACTTCAGTTGCATTGAGCTGCTGGTATTGGATCAGTGTAGCAAAATATCAAACCACTTGAATACAGTCTACTGTTACAGCAACACCAAGAAAACAGAACCAGAAGGATGGAGAAATTATGATCTAAAAAGTGAGGAAGAAAGTGGAACCCAGAGGCCCTGCCTGTTTTGTGCTCAGCTTTCTGCAGTGATCCTCAGATGTGCTAGAAGGGTCATGTGCCATTGGAAATACCCAGGTGAGTCATGAAAACAATATTGCATGAAAGTCTAAGAACCATAAATTGCCCAACATTTTACCATCTTGCAAGATCTTCTCTGTTTTACCTGTCAAGTCAGAGATGGATGTGGTGGTAGAAAGTCACAGTAAATTGCAGCCCTAAGTATCGTCCCAAACAATCATTTCTCACAAATAACCCAACCTCTGTGGAACCCATATACACTCTGGAGGACCAGAAAATATTACAGCAGCTGTGAAAGCTGCATATAACAATTTCTTCAAACCCTGTATTATTCTACATATAACTGAAATATGAGAGTCATTAATAAAATTGTTGACACTGAGGAGGCTATGAAAGATGCCCTGTCTCTGATTATATTCCAGCTTATAGAGCAGGTTTCTCCCTTTCCTCTCTTCTAGACCTGTGCAGAGTAGACAAGATCTATCTTTTATCCACCTGTAACTGGGATTTACAGCATGAGATGCTGAAGTACACATCTCATAGCAATAACTGCCAGACCCAGCATTTGACAGAGTATACTAAAGAAAAGACGTCTTTAGCAGTGACCCAGATCTTGAGGCAGGAAGATGCAGACTTTTGATCCAGATCTTGAAGTGGGAAGACATTTAATCCAGGCCACGGGTTCTACTGGAAGCCTATATAAGGACATGGAAGAAGGAAGGTTTGCTCTTTCCCTGCTTGCCCTTGTCTTGCTAGCACATCCACTCCTTCACTGGTAATAGAGCCTACTTCCAATTTCAGCATATACAGACCAGCTGAGACACCCAGCCTTGTGGGAGTGAGCAACTACTAGATTCTTAGACTTTCCAGTCACAGCTAGCCATTGATGGATTAGCTGGACTGCAGCCTGTATGTCATTCCAATAAATTCCCTTTATATATGTAAAAAAAAAAAAACAAAAACAAAGAAAGATGTGTTCTTACCTGGCTTACTACACACACACCACACACACATGCACATGTGTGTGCATACCAGTATATGATAATGGTTCTTATTTACTTCTAGCATGTAGGGATTTAATAGAAGAAGCACACTTGCTTAGGTACTTTTTTCCAATGACATTTCATGTAATCCTTACTGAAAGGTGAAGCTATAGATACATGTGTCCACGTTAGAGGGAAGCCATGAAGAATAAAAAGAACTAGGTAGTGAATTTGAAGGGAGGATAAAAGAAAACCATGAAAGACATACAAAGGGGAGCTCTGATGATACTGGAGCATGTCTAAAAATGAGAGAGGAGAAAGGGGAGAGGAAAGCGAGAGAGTGAGAGAGAGAGAAAGAGAGCGCGAAGCAAGTGAGAGAGCAAGACACAGAGAGAGAGTAAGACACACACACACACAGAGAGAGAGAGAGAGAGAAAGAGAGAGAGAGAGAGAGAGAGAGAGAGAGAGAGACAGAGAGAGACAGAGAGAGAGAGCTCTTCTAGGATTCCAATGGTTTTCTTCTTTCCCAGACAGTTCTTGCCTGACTGACTCAGGGTTCAGATAATTGAAGGGTATTTTTGAGAGAAGCCCAGCAAAGTAAGAGCTTCCTTACTTAGGAACTAACTACTTCGGGTTAGAGAGGTGACTCATTTGGTAAAGTGTTTGTTGTATGAGCGTGAGGACTTGAGTTCAATCTCAAGAATCTATGTTAAAATATACTTTTTAATCGAGTCGTGGTGGTAAGCTTCACTTGTAATACCCTCTAACACAACAGAGGCAGACACAGTGGATCCCTGGGGCTCACTGGGGAGCCATCCTGGCCTAATCGTTTACTCCCAAGCCAGAGAAAGGCATTGTCACAATAAACAAGGTGTATTATTCCTAAGTAATAACACTCTAGGTTGATACTTTGCTCTCCACACTCACTGGCACACTTGCTCTGCTGTGAACCAGAAAGTGTGAATGCACGCATCCGCAGACAGACACATAAAATAGAAACCAGATGCTTGCTGTACATAGAAAATTCTGCAGCTAAACAATTTATTGAAATTCTGAGAGCTGTATTTAAATTGATCTAGTGGCAACAAAAATATGTGTATGTATATACTGCTATGCAAATTCATTCATCACTTTTGTTCTTTCTTTAATAGTCACCATCTATGCTCTGTGCTCTCTGGTGGTCTAGACCTGAGTTTACTTCTCAATACCTAAAAAAATACTCATTACAATGGCTCATGCAGCTTTTTAAACTTGATCATAAAAGGCATCAATATTATATATGTTATTAAAGGGGATACATCTTGGACATTTTCATTCTGGTTTTGACATTGGGTAAACTGAGTCCTGAGGATATAAAAGTGGCTTGGCCAAGGCTGGAGTGACTCAGGGACAGAAGGCTGAGTGATACAGAATTGACTGTGTTAGGCTGGAACCCCTGCTCATCCCCTGCACAAGCTGGGAAATCCAGTCTGCCCTCCTTCCCATACCCCCACGCGCAGGGTGAAAACTCCACTGCCCGCTTCGAGAAAACTCCGAGCTAACAACATGTCAGTGTTTCCTGGAACCCATCCAGGAGTGGCTGCCCAGGGGATCAGATTTTGACTAGGTATGGGCACAATCCCATCTCCTCACAAGCAACCACTCCTCACCGAAACGCCATAAAATCACGTTGCTGAATATTTGACGTCACTGACCTCCACCTGTGAGATCAGTGTGGTCACCTTAGAGCTGCATCCTAATAAACCTGCCTTTACCTACTTTTAATCTAGTCTAATCTGGCCTATATGTTGGTTACCGAGGGAAAGCCTATCATATCGAGTTACCATTCCAAAATATTTTCAGGTTGTGAATTTTTTTTAATGCAGCAATTTTTCTGCATTAAAATATCTTAAAACCTCAGCTTCATCTGCCCACTCTTTCCCCTTACTCGTATTCTCTGCCTACCACCACTACTTCCTTCTTGAGAAACCTTTCGTCATTCTACTTTTTTCCAATTTTCTTTCTTCAGTGAAAACATGTTGGAAATACATTTATATACTCTTGAAATTAAAAAAAAATTCCAGCCACGATTCCAGTGCTAGAACAATTCTCTTTCTTCTAGCATATTGTAATTGTTTTACCATGCATTGATCCATTTTTTTCTTAGTGAAGCCATTATGACTGAGCTACTTTATATACTGACAGTTTTATTTTCTAGGTGATTATCGACCTTTTTCTGTTCTTGCGAGTCTTTGCTTCATATTGATACATGTTAATTTGGGACTATATACGAGAGCTACTGAAATTGTTTTAAAAAACAGCAATATTCCAACGGCCCCTGGAACAAACAGTCCATACTTCCAGACAAAAGAGGATAATTCTGTGTGTTTGCTTCAAGTGGACACTAACACAGACTTGGGTTCCTCATCTGTCAACACGACTTCGTGGCTGTGAAGAGAAGGAACCTGTATAACTTGTGTAGAGGCAGTGGGATCATGGATGGCTATGAATAGCAATGGGTCCCTTGTTCCTCCTTAGACATAGTCGTCCTGCTTCAGTTCAGATCACTCGGCTGTGCCGCTCTGGGCTCGCCTCGTTGGAGCCGCCAGAGGGCGCTGTGGCCCCGGAGCGTGGCGGCAGCGTAGCGCAGATCCTCCCACTGCATCCCGGCACCGCCCTTTCCCAGGCTCCTTTGCGGGTAAACAGACATGGCCGGCGAGGGAGACAACCAGGACGCTGCGCACAACATGGGAAACCACCTGCCGCTTCTGCCTGGTAACCTCCGGGACGGGCGCCTGGCCATGGGTGGAGACCGAGGCCCGGGGCCGTTCCCTCAGGGAGGACGAGGAGAGCTACTCCGGCACAGCGGCCAGTGGGAAACCTCTCGTGTGCCTCGCCCGCCGCAGCCCTGCCCTTTCCTCCCGGCCTGTCTCTTGGGCTGTCAGGGATGTTGGGCCGACAGACTTTGGTTTCCCAGAGCAGGGACCCCATTCCTTTCCATCTTTCTCCCAAGCAGGCCTCCCTGAACTTGTTCTGGGGCTTGGCGAAGTTGGGAACCTGGTCGTATTAGCAGCCGTTACTTTTCCTGCTCGCCTGCTTTTTAATACGACTGACGGCTATCATGTAGTAGGCTGGGCCCCGCAGCGAATGCTTTGCATGCATTTCTGCTTTTAACATTATACCTGTCGTCTGTCCAGAGCCTTGCTTGTAGAGGAGAAACTTACCGACGGATTGTTAAATGTGTACCTGTCAGTGAAGTGGAAGGTCACACAGTTGCAGAGATAGGGCTCCTCGGTGTACTTGTCTGCCACCACAGCTGATATCTCTTAACAGTCTTTCTGTGGAGGCAATATTTGGTGGTTTTTCTCAGGTTTACAAAGAATATGCCTACTTTTAGGATACTCAGGAGAACGGTTTTACCAATTTCTCCTGCTTTCTTTATGCTTTTGTGGTACCTACTGTTCTTAGGATGCAGTAGACAACACAGACTATTGCCAGAGCCTTTCAGTTATAGTTATAAGCCATGCAGTGTGTTAGCCTTTGTTTGTATGAAAACTGTCACTATACTGCTTTTAGGACGATTACAGTTAGGGTCAGGTTCTTGAGAATAATTACAATCCCAGGTGCACTTCATTTATAGCCATATAACCAACTGCTGCTAGGGTGTTCTGGGTGGGTTTCTGTTTCTTTCCCGGATTGGATACCAAAGTACTCTGAGTTGTCTCCAACTCCTGTGATTCTTCATGGGTAACGATTATTCGGGGATTATTTGTGAAGCTGTACTCGCTTACATTCGTAAGGGTAGTCATCTGTCAACAGAAGAGGTTTCAGAGACAGCAGCTCACTGTGAATGAACCAAACATTCAGGGAGAGTGGTGGAGTAGGAGGAGGATGCTCTGTTGGCATTCACCAGGTACTCCTTTGTCAGTCATCAGGAGCTCTGAAAAGTCTGTCTTTTCTCAACTTAAAATACTAGAAGGAAGAGGCTCACAGATGTTGTAGATCTAGAATAATGGTTTTCCAAATTATAAGAGTTTTATTTCTGGAGAAACATTGGCTTGTCCTCTGAACTCATATAGTGTAACTTGCTTTGAAAAGTGATTATCCTTAAGAGCTAAGAAAATTGCTTAACATTTTAGATGTGAAGAATCTATATTGGACAAATTAAATGCTCAAAGATAAACATAAGCAAGTGGGAGAAGTGAATTTTAGCCTTGTTTATGAGCGTGGCCACCATACAGAACACATCCTTTTAAAGAATAAACCTAGGAAATTTCAGGTGTATTAGACCTGGAGCTAATAGCAGATATTTAAAGAAGAGAATGGATCTCTCCAAATGCCGAGTAAAACCTAGATTCTCAGAGTTGTGGATGAAAAACAAGTAAATTCAGAATGTTTTTCTTATTTCAGGTTTTCTTTATCTCTTGATAAACTTACATGTTGTCAAGAAAAACATATTCAAAGATGTTAAACATAAACTATCTGCATATAACTTGAATTACGTTCTTCTCTTTGACAGAGCCCTAGATCTAGGAATTTATAATAAAAATAAAGTAAAAAAAAAATCTTTGTATTTTTCATTAAGAAGCTACTTAGTTTGATATAAATAATAATTTCCATAATGGAAAAACTGACCAATTTGTAGTGAAACCTTACGCATTTTAAAACTTTTTGGAGGTATTAAGAAATATATAAGCAAAAATGTTTAGGCCATTGTTTCCCAACCTTGAAACTTGTCACCCTTTCAGGCTGGAGAACCCCTTGTTTTAAGGTATGTCTTAAACAGTACAGTGTGTTTAAGAGCATGCATAGACGAGTCCTAATCTGAATAACCAGGGTTTTTACAGTTGTGACAGTCAAAGATATCTTCAGACAGCTCTAAACATTACAAGGAACAATGTCATCGAGTGGGAAATGAACTCATAGTTGTCAGGAAAAGAACAGCTCTCACTCGATAGAACACAACACAACCTCTAGAAAGTAGTGGTATGTTTTGTTTCTGCAGACTTTCATCTCTACTTGATAGCATCAAGTTTTCAAGTGGATCACCTTAGCTTTCATTTTAAAAACAAGTGCAAGTAGAGTTCTTAAGACATCCCTTTTGGAATGTATTTTCTTTGTGCCAACTTTATTTTTAAATTTAGAATGACAAAGCAGTGTTTTGTGAAAATAATTGCAAACATTTCATTTTTAAATATGATGGTATAAGACAGAAGAGTAGTCACTGGAAAAGTAGTGCCCTGAGCCAGGTTTTAATGGTATTTTTTCTCCCAGTTTCATTAACAGATCTTTCTTGCCTGCTTATTTCTCCCTTGCTTTCTTTTCCATAGATAAACTCTTTGTACCTAAAGTTTGAAAGAACCTCAGAGATTATTTTGTTCAAGCCTTCATTTTTTTTTCAGATGGGAGAAGCTAACCTTTACTCAGTTGGAATTCATTATGTAAGGTGTCAGAATTACTAGTGATGGAGAAGATAAAAAAATCATCCATATAGGAGAGTGGCATAGTTTAGCTGTATCTCTTGTTAGGGTGGACCTAGTAATCTGCTTTCTAATAGTGTAGTGTAAATGGGGGGGAGTGCAGTGAAGGAGGCTGGTGGCTGTTTCTGACCAGAAATCAAGGGGGGACATCAGCCATCAGCTGCTAGGTCATGCTGATTGTATGTACCTGTGATGTGAGGTGAAGAAATGGTACTGCCCTCAGCAGAACTCTGAGAATTACATCTAGCCATTCCCTCTTGAGGGATGCTCTGTTAAGTCCTGAGAAGGAAGACAGAACAGCCAGCATGTGTCTATCACAGGCAGCAAAAGAGCCATAACACCTAAATATAATGTGATGTCTTAGAGGGTAACAAGAAATGGAGAACAGCAGAAAATCTAAGGCAATACAAATAAGATAAGGAATTTAGTTAACAGTAATGTGCTAATATTGATGACTTAGTTGGCACAAGAATACCAGATGAATGTACCATGCTAACTATGGAGGAAGATAGTCTTACCATGCTAGAGTTCTATTATTCCAACATTCTTGTAAATCTTAAAGTCTCCTAAAATAGTTGATTATTTAAAAAAAAAACACACAGGAAAAAAAAGGAAAGGAAAAGGTAGGGTTCCATGGCAGAGAGAGCACAGGCCCAGGCTCTGCCACTCTCTCTCTGTACAGCTTTCTTTTTGAAATTGTCTTTCCTCAATTTGGGGTGTGTGAATGAGAACAGACCTGACTTTCTTTCTATTTTTTTCTTCTTCTTTTTTTATTTTGGTAGTGAATCTCATTTTTCCCTCTATTATTCTCCTTCAGCAGACAGTGAAGATGAAGACGATGAAATTGAAATGGAAGTTGAAGACCAGGATAGTAAAGAAGCGAGAAAACCAAATATCATAAACTTTGACACCAGTCTGCCAACCTCACATACAGTATGTAATTTAGTCATTGAGCAAATACAGTCAGTGGACCTTTAACTATGGCTGGAATTTCGTAACTGCAGGGTGCAGGTGACTGACTAGAGGATTCCTGCATATTAGCTGATCCTAGAGCTCCTGGATGAGAACAGATTTACTTTCCAGTGCATAAGCATGTTAATTTTAAAAATGGAAGCAATGTCATACTGTATCCTCATGTTATTTTTGACTATTTTCTAATATGTAAACATACAACTTTAATTTTTAAACTTATCGTGGAGAGGACTCTTTGAAGCATTGCCTTCCTCCGAATGGTTCTGCAAGTAACTGAGCCATTAAATATTCTTTTTTAATCTTTTTCTTACAGTCCAGATTTTATCCCCATCCCCGTTCTTAATGTCACAGAACAGTTGGGATGTGGGGCAGTATTCTAGGTACTAAAATTCTGTTCTATGCTTTGTCACTTTTGGACGTAGAGGAGTTTTGCTTAAAATATTATGAACTACAAAATACTGATAGATTCTTTATAAAAATTGGGGGATTCTAATAGGAAATACTAGATCAAAAATTGGAGATTGATGGAAGCATGCATATAACAAAGTTTAGTTAAATAAATGTGAGCTCTGTCTAGTATCTTTACTCTGCTTTCTTCTTTAGTGGGTTGAGGTATAATAAGTGTGTGTCTTGACTCTGTTCTTGAGTAGTACCTGGGAGCTGATATGGAAGAGTTTCACGGCAGGACTTTGCATGACGACGATAGCTGTCAGGTGATTCCAGTCCTTCCTGAGGTGATGATGATCCTGATTCCTGGGCAGACATTACCACTGCAGCTCTCTCACCCACAAGAAGTCAGTATGGTGCGGAACTTAATCCAGAAAGACAGAACCTTTGCAGTTCTTGCATACAGGTAAGAGATTAGACAGATGCGATTACCACCCTGCCAAGATCAGTGTGGCAGCCAAACCCAGCTGGCAATTTGCAGATGCTGGCCAGGAGTGTGAAGCAGGTTTGCTTCACACTTTCAGTGTTTCACTATTTTCACAGTTTAGCTGTGTCTGGCTCTTGAAAAACTTTCACTCATTTCATGGAAAACCTGCCGGGAATCTGAGTTCAGAACTGTCTTTATTTAAAGATAGCTAAGCTTTTAAATTTTCAGATAAAGGTTACTTTTCCCTTTCAAAACTCACTAGTTGTACCTGTACAAAACGCTGGTAAACTGAAGCTGTTTTTCAAATAGCCTGTGGCAAATGAGGGAAAGGTGGTGGAGGCAGGAAATGGCAACAGGAAGCCTCCCATCACGCACTGCCCCTCCCCCACAGATGCATAGTGCTGTCTACCAAAGTGAAAGATCTTTGTGAAATAACAATTTAAAACTCTTTAGCCCTGGGTTATTTCAGTGTCCTAAAAGTCTACCTTTATTCTAAAGTGCACTGTTTGCCTTCTGGAGCCTTGTGTGTTAGCTTGATAGAGAGGCTTGGCTGCTGTAAATTGTCAGATTGTTTTGCCCTTCTGTATTGCTTTTGCCAGTTTTGTATAATTGTAAGCCAAAGCTGAAAGCGCTGTACATTTTTGTCTTGGAAGTAATGTGCAGGAAAGGGAAGCACAGTTTGGAACGACAGCAGAGATCTATGCCTATCGAGAGGAGCAGGAGTTTGGAATTGAAGTAGTGAAAGTGAAAGCGATCGGACGGCAGAGGTTCAAGGTCCTGGAACTTCGAACACAGTCAGATGGGTAAGAAGCCTTGAACATCTTACAGGGAGAAGATCTTTGCTAACCTACTATTTTTAATTTACTAGTTATTTTATAACTTTATTAGTTGTTCTCTTTGCCTTCTAAGGTGAAACCCATTTGTAGTTCCAAGTTGATGCTTAGCAGTCACCTGTCAGGTGTAAAACTGTTGAGGCTTTCTTTTCATCTCTCAGTCCGGAGTGTGACTTAATGAGGAGTGAGGCTGTGGCAAAGTTTAAAAATATTTCTAGGTGATTGTAATAGCACTCCTGGTTTGGGAATAGTAATATAAACCTCAAAGGTAGGAACACTGGGGGATAGGCTTTGGGATGGAAGACCTCTCTGCAGCATACAAGAGTAGAAGGCAAAGCTGTAATCAGCATGGGCAGCAGGACAGGTGTGCCATTGGCAGCATTCCTGCGTTGCTTGAAGGGCACACTGAGACACTCACCAACTGCTACACCTTAGCTGTACCAGCCATGGAGAGTTGTGGCTATTTGTAGTGTGAGTTGTATATCATCCCAAAGTGTCTTTTATATGAGTAATGAAGACATGCTGTTGTCTCTGCACTGTGTGAAGCTTAGAAGGTCCCTGGGGATAGTAACATAGTTAACACAGCTTTTCATATGGTCAGGAAATGCAGTTTGTTTATCCTTTTCCATTAAATTCTGCTAACTTAGCCCATCTTCTTAAAAAGGAAATTAATTAGAAGCAAGCATTTGTCTTACCTGGTTCATGTCTTGTCTCTGGCACACAGGAAACACCTGTCTTAGGAGCCAGCCTCTGGGTTCTCCCTGTTACTGCAGAATTATTGACTAGTCTGTGGTCAGAATTGACAGTTCTGTCAGACATCTTTATTTCATGTGGTATCTGAGCACAGGAAGGTTTGAAGATTTTAGGAAACGGCAACAATGTGAGCCGCACGCGGACAAGAGTCCTTGCCTGTTATGTTCACATTGTAACCAGCTGTAAATATTAAGTAACAAGTGTGTACAAGCCAGGCATTTGGGACAAGACATAGGGTAGGGTGCTGAGTCTTGAGTGGCTTGGTTTTCTCTTGGTCCTTCTCTAGAACATTTTATTATACAAGTTCCAAACCTTTCTAAAGCTCTGTGCCTGAGTCTCTGAGTAGACAAGCTGCTGGAGAAGGGACTGAAACTTCGATGGTCTACATTTGAGGTAGCATTAGGTGAATGAGAAGAGCGGTCATCTGATGGCCAATACTGCCATAACTGGGTAGTTGTTACTAACAAAGAAATTGTAATTTGCTTCTTGTATGCATCTTGATACAAATTGGTTATCTTTGAATATTACTTTCTAGAAGCTACAAAAGAAACTGACTTGGGAGATAGTATATTTCTGTATGTGACTTCAATAACTAGTTGTATAAAACTCTAAAACATAAGGTGGAAGTAGTCACAGTCAGAAAGTAGAGCAAGAAACATGGTTAGAATCTAGAGAAGATTGACGTTACACTGACAGGTGGACAAGCCTTGGAAAGGGGAATTATTTCTAGTATTCCATATTTCACTATTAAGGCCTCTCAGAAAGATATGACTCAGCTTAAAAGCACTCTGGAATAAGATTTCTTTGCCCCTACTTTGTCCCTGGTCCACTAACACTGAAAATGGTCAAATGATGAAAACCATGAAGGTAGTCTAGGACAGTCTCTTCTTTTGACAAGTGAATAAGCTTAAGTACCAGAGAGGTTACTTGCCCAAAATTATACAAATAAATAAGGAATAGCTCATTTGTTCTACATTCTGACTTTTAAATTTTGACCATTATACCAGAATTTCTTCTTAGCACATTGGGAACTTAACCCTATGAAATCTGCAGTTTAAGAGTCAATTTTTGTTTTTAACCTAAATTACAATTACACTTCATATATGAAAAGCTCAGTGTTACCTTCTAGCCTTTACTGTTAAAAGTCTGTTTTTCAAATACACACACACACACACACACACACACACACACACACACACAGAGAGAGAGAGAGAGAGAGAGAGAGAGAGAGAGAGAGACAGAGAGAGACAGAGAGACAGAGACAGAGACTCTTCAGAAACTGTTTCTTAAACGTATGCAAAAAAAGAGAAATTCACATCCTAATGAAATCATTAAGATCTCTTATCTGTCAATCTGAGATAAGTAATTTGTAGTTAAAAAAGTTTGAACTATATATATATCACAAACACTTCAGGTGAAAAATTAAAATATTGTAACATTTTGGTTTTGAAGAGACAATGTTTTTTTTGAACCACATTTGCTGGCTCACTGGGATGTAGGTAGATGCTCCGGGACTTTATTTATACATTAACCGTCTATAATTGTAGTTCCTTATTTACAAGCATTATAAAAATAGTCCCTAGTCAGTGTGAATGCAAATTCCTAAAGTTTTAAGATTTTCCTCAATTTCACAAGCTTTTATAATCTTTGTTATAAAACAGTGTTACTATAATCATAAAGTAACTATCATAATCACCTTAGGGAAAACCAATAGACATAGAGACACAGCGGCATGCATGCCCACATCCACAGACATGGTGACTAGAGACCCTGAAGGCTCACTTCATCTCCAGTTTGGAAAGGTGGTGCTGTAAACAAAGAAAGGCCTGGTGTGATATAGAAGACGTTGGTTCCACAATGTCTTTGGTACAATAAATTTTTGTTTAGGAACTGTGTATGTCTGAGTGTGTGTGTGGTGTGTTTATGATGCTGTAGTCTTACTGTCCAGAGTACGTTTGTGTGGGATTTTTTTTTGTCTATTCTTTCTCTACCTGATTTGCTCTCTGGATATTAATGATACAAAAAGAGTGTGTGAGGCCCACAGCCTAGAGATTAGGGGATAGAAGGTTATATTGTCTAAGAAATTAGATGTGTCAAGATAATCTGTAGGCTTTATGATGAGTTTCATTTGTACCTGCATATTTATCTGAAATGTATAATCTCTTGATTCTAATTCTAAGACTGAAATCCATATCTAAGTTATCTCATACTTTATATTAGATTTATTAAAATTGTGTTGAGAATTTCTTGTGTAAATTTATATATTACCATTTGGTCAATTTGCTTAATAGGGGGAACATGGGAAAATCATAATATTTAAAATTATCCTATGTCGAGAAACTTATAGTTTAACTTAGTGTGTCTTAAAAATGAACAACATGCTTGATTCTCTTTATTTTAGAATTCAGCAAGCTAAAGTGCAAATTTTGCCAGAGTGTGTGTTGCCGTCAACCATGTCTGCAGTTCAGTTAGAATCACTCAATAAGTGCCAGATATTTCCTTCAAAACCTATCTCTTGGGAAGACCAGTATTCATGTAAATGGTGGCAGAAATACCAGAAGGTGAGATGCTAATTTCTTATGCGTCTTCTAGAACTGAAGACAGATTGCTTTTAAAAAGTCACAACTTTCATGACATTCTGTAAACACTGTAGGCCCCTTGATCATAGATGGATTTAAAAATCATTTGCCAGCGTTATTCATAAAAAGTAGCCTACAGTAGTGGTGAAATATCTCAGAATTGTAAGACATTCTTGATTTTATGCCTATCATGCATGTATTAATGGCCTGTGGCTCTTAGTTTCCATAGGAACTCTGATTTTGTATTTTGCCTTGAGTTAAGTGCTGTATTGAAGAAGGGTCAGAGTTGTTTGGGCTAGCATTCAATAGCAGGAGAAAGGAATGCTGTCCTGGGACTTTTCAGAAGAAAGATTTTTGTCAGTTGTTTTTCTCCATGCCTCCTGCCAGAAATTGACCTGAGAGTTTAAGGTATTCCTTCTCTGTTGCTGGAATGTAGTTCAGTGGTTGAGGTCTTGCTAAGCATGTTCAAGGCCCTACATTTGATCCCAGATGAGAAAACCCAACTATGTTTGCTTGGGCATTACTTCTTGTGTATTTCTTTGGCTAAATGGTTTCACCTCTTAGGACCAAAGTGAAAGGTGTTCTACCTCATTGGTGAGGTTCGAACCTCACTGTAGGTGTACATGGAAGTACAGCTTTAAGTACAAAAGATGTTTCCTAAGTTTATGATTTTCCCAAACTGAGAAATGTACTCATTTGTAAGTTTAGAATAAATTGGGTATTTTTTTAGTACTTTGTAAAAGTACAGAAGTATTATTTCCATTATAAACATGAAAATCCTGTGACTCATTGCCTTACTCTTTGTTAAATTAGAGTAGGAAAGCTTTACATTTTGATATAAGTAGTATGGTATCCTAAATTGATATGAATTAATGTATCATTTTTGTGACAAGTATCTCATTTTCTTTTTACTGTTCTATCACACTTAGTGTTTAGTATCTAGAGAAGTTGTGTTTGATGGTCTCATAAATGTTAGGATATACAATTAATTTTTCTTCTTGTTCTCTATTCTGTTAGCCATTCATGAATAGTATGGTATGCTTTAAGTGTTTGTAAGAAGCATAATTAGACTTCTTAAACATGTGGAAAAGGATGACAGTAATATATTTTGAAGCTTTGACATTGTTATTGCTTTAAGTTGCAGACAGCTTTTGGTCTATCTGCACAGTGCTTCCTTTTCCAAACTGGGTATAGAGATTTTCAATGTATTTACCCTTATTTATCAATACAACAGTGGGGGATTATGTTCACAATGATTTTGAAAATAATTCTTAGACCACGTATGTCAAAAGGTAACTCTATCAAGGAGGTTTTATTTTTCTTTTTAAATTAAGCTATTTAATGCTTAATTATGTGTCTGCCACTTGTTTCCTAGTGAAGTGGTTATGTGAAAATTTTCCTGTCAAGATGCTTCCTACATGTCATGTCCGTAGTTAGTTGTCCATTCAGTGGCTGATATTTTGTCAGCAGGACTTATATACTGAGATTTATAATTCAAACTGGGATGGTAATGGGAATCCTGAATTATATCTATTTTCTAAACTCCTCTTTGAAAAGTTGTAAGTGTATGATGGGACTGTGGTAAATAACTGATTTTTTGGCCTGTAGAGCAAATTCTGTCCAGCCCACAGGACCTTGCAATTCTAAACTTGAGCGTCAGCTAAACACAGAACACAACTTATGACCTTTAACTTTTGTGTTACTTACTGGTTAAAATCTTCATAAATCATGGCTAAAGTTCCTCAGCATGTTTACAGTGAATACTGATTTTTTTTTCCTTTGCAACTGGATTGCTCATTGGCTCAAAAAGCAAAGATTGGTCTGTGCTTGTCTGGGGACAGGTACCTGACATTACTGAATGGTCTTCTTTGTCATCCAGAACTTGCCCTCAGTAACCCTTTGCAGATTGTCAGAAAGTCGCCAAGGCCTCAACAGAAGGAAGTAGGGAATGGAGGAGGGGAGCACAGGAGGTTTTAAGAGAATAAGAAAAGAAAAAGAATCCTTCAGCTTTTGAATTTTTCAGATTGTTTCAAAGGTTTCCTTGTTGAGGTCAAAAAGAAAAAATCAAACAACTGTTCTAGAAAATGTATATTGTGCCCACTGACTTGTAAACTCTATTGTGCCTCTTAGATCCATTCTGTGTTTAAAAAATATAGACTCTAAAACAGGAGTGCTCCAGGGATGGTTGGTCAGCACTTCTGTTAAGATTGCACACTGTGCTTCTAAGTGGACATTCGTTTACTTTGAAAATGGGGCATGCATTGCTTGTGCTTAGACAGACCTGGGGTGAGTTCAGTCTTCTTCAAAGAATTTATTCAAACTCACTTGTACATCCCACCACAAAGTAAAGTGTAAAGTATGCATCCTTTTTTCATGGCTGAGCAGTAATTAAGGTGGCAGAATTGAGGAACTTCTAGAATGATTTGAAGGTAGTTGTCATACCTCCAAGATAAAGGATCTTGGAGAATACAGTCTTCCTAGGATATAGTTAACCAACTGTCAACATATATAAACTACTCCCAGATCACCTCAAATAGTGGTGAAGCTTCCTTAAGTGTTCTCCGCAGTGTCCCGTTGTGACAAGTAGCAGTAGAGACCTGATAGACATACACACACTTCAACATAGTGGATGCTGAGAAGGGAAACATATTAGCCAAGTTAACTGAGAAACACTTTGAACCCATTCTATATAGAGAATGGATTTTCTGATATTTGGGCTTTGGAACAAGTACAAGTGTTTACTTTGTTCTGCTTTTCTTGTTTACTATTACATTATGATACCTTTGTCTTTTTTTTTTTTTTTTCCAGAGCTGACCACCGAACCCAGGGCCTTGCGCTTGCTAGGCAAGCGCTCTACCACTGAGCTAAATCCCCAACCCCTATGACACCTTTCTAAACTTACTATAATGGTTGGAAGAGATTGTCTCAGATGACAAACTTCCCTCTTTGTCCAAGGGTACACATATATAACACCTGCCATGTTAATTCCAGAGTTCAAATATGAAGTAAGTGTAGTGTTGAATGCTTATCCACAAGGTTGTTCCTATGCATCCTGTAGAGCAGGGTTGTTACAGGGCACTAACTTACGAAGGCAGGGCTCCCAAATATGCTCCCGAAGGCTAACTTTTTGTCCTCTGGAGTTTAAAAAGATAGGAAATCTCATTTTTCTTATACATTATGTAAAAGGATAGCCACCATCCTTCTCTTTGCTGACAGTGTCTTTCAGGAAACTTTTCTGTATCCTTTAACCAGATACATTATTCCTTTTTTAAAGCTGCAGCAGGCTGTTGTGTGGTTACATTGTGACACCTCCAACCTCCTTGACTTGTACAGATTCTTTTTGCACAGGTACATATGCTCAACCTTGATAGTGAGGTGAAGTGACAAGGACTTGGAATTGATTTTAACAGCTCCTTATAAGAGAGGTTCATGCTGTAAATATTTCTTGTTCCCATGGTTTCACAGTACACAACCATGTTTGCTGATCTGATAAGTGTGCCTTATGAATTTAACTTAACTTGCATAATTGCTTTTAGCATTTTATTTAAGGGCTTTGTGTGTTTGTCTATGAAGTTTCTGTTTATATTTTTTCCTACTGGCTCACTGGCTTCTAAGAACTCATTAGTTTTGTCATTGTAATACATTTGTTTCCTCTCAGTTGTCATCAGCTAGTTTTGGTTTTGGTGTGCTATTTTACAGGGAGTTTTTGACTTTATGTAAGTATAGCTTAGTGTGCTGCTTTAGTATTCTAAATTGTAATAACTACCTAAGAAAGGGTATGTACATATTTTTCTCTTGTAAACAATAGTCCATGTTTATCCTCATATGAATATCACTGTCTCCAGGTGGTTCATACGTGCCCTATAGCAGTTGCTAAGAGTTTGTTGTTCTTCAGTAATTTGAGTGACCACCTCAGACCAGATAGGTTTTAACTTTGACTTCTCCTGTTATTGTCTATATGTACTGTACTGCTGTAGCTTTCTCAAGTTTGTAAACACTGAATACAAGTAGGGGCTCGGGCCTTCTCACTGCTACTTTTTAGTGAAACTTCCTAAGATAAGTTAGGTCTTGTGTATTCTATTGACACAGAAAGACTTGAGATTTTTCCCTTTGCACACATATTATGCATATATATTTGTGTATCTAACACCAGCTCATAAAACACTAGAATAGTAAAGATCATACCAGCTCTCAGTACCAAGAGAAATGTGATAAGTGAAAGAAAAACAAAAATTGTCAACTTCTAATTCATTTTAATAGGAGATCAAACCAAAAATATCTCTTGGCCCATGTCAGTAGAATGATTACTTTTAACCTTTTTTTCCTATTATCTTATCAGTTTCATTGTGAATTTGATAGGCTTTTCACAATTTTTAAAAATTCTTGCAGTTTCATTTTAAGGGCCTTTATGTGTGTGATCATCAGTAAACTCTGTTCCCTGAATGACTGCAACATGTGTGAAGACAGTCCTTAGCCTCTTTAAGTACCTCAACTTTCTGGCTAGTATTTCAGGTTTATTAAAGGATAATACTTTTACAAAGTAAACCTTAGGAACACCTGTGAACTGCTGAAAGTTCACAGCACTGATACAGAAGAGAAGCCACTCCCTGTGCTGGCAAGTCAGGAGGATTCATGGATGGCTGTTGAGTTCAGGCTGGTTGCTCTGTAAGAACTAACAGTTCTCCCTTCCGTTTGTGTGATTACTGTTAAAAGCATATTAACTACATTTCTTTGTACAGGATAAAGATTTTTAGAAGTCCTTTGCTTCAAAGGGAATTGAGACACCAGCTTGTTTGTATGTCGGGGCCATGCAAAACGGTGGCATTGTCAGTGCATTCCTGTTACTATGTGAAGATGTTTCCTTATGATTATGTAAATAAGTGCATTGGGCTTCTCTTTATCTTGTGTCAAATTATACTTTTGCACTATGCTTTATGCCTTGGTGCTACAGAAGTGATCATCTTAATATGAAAATATGTTTTACTACCTAGTTGAACATGTGTCAGCCACTGCAACAGAATTTTTTTTCTTGGTTTCCTGTTATTTGTAATTTAAAGTATTTCTAATTTTAAGAAGTAGATTTCTTTCCCAAAAGTATAAGCCTCATGGGCTGTGATTTATTTTTTTCTATTAGTTGTATTATAGCTGTATAGTATCCCAAATACACAAAAATGATGAACACATTGAATAAACACTAGTTAAATCCTAGCTACTTCCATTATGAAATCTGTGACCTCCTGTTCCTGGCTTTACTTACCTTTAAAATGGACATACTTCTAGTAGCCATCTGGTATTATAATAGAAGATGAAATTCTTGCCACAGTATTAATAGTTTTCATGGTGATTACGCCTTAGTTATGTGTTATTATTATTGGTAGCACATTTAAAAAAAATCTATAATTGAACTACGACAGTAATGTTTGGCCTTACTTACTGGGGAGGACCTAAGTCTTTTGCTCTGGCTCATTAGATTCCTGAGCTGAGCTTGAGTAGGAAACCATCCAGACCATCTTTAGATAAAGGGAAATACAAGTGTATGCCAAGCTCTGTTTTTTTTTCTTTCAAGTATCTACTTTGAGCTGTAGCCCAATGGGTGCTTCAGAAAATTTATCTCTACCATGTTGTAATTCCTAAAATGTGTGCAAATAACAATCGCATCCCCTTGAAATACACCTCTAAACCCTGTACTTGAAGAATTTGTCTTGTGCAAGATTAGTGAAGAAAATAACTCATATATTTAATATATAGTACATATATTCTGTAGCAATATTTAGACAGTAATAGGCTAGGTCGTCTTTTTATTCCTTCTCCCCCACCAAAAAAATTAATATTCTGCATAACCTACCTATGATAAAGGTCCCATATTAGCATAACATTTATTCTTTTATACTTGTTAAAGCTTAGTTTCTAGTACACTATTGTGTTTTAGTTCTCTACAGTATTCATTACAAATGCTGTGTGAGCTTGTAGTCTAGAAGCAATAGGGTGTACCATGTAGCTAAGTGTAGTTTCACCACTCACATAGTATTCAGTATACTTTGTGAGCAGCATTTCTCAATGTGAATCTTTGTAATTAAGGTATTGAAAGTATTTACATCTCTATAAGGATGAGGATTCTAGATCTAGTATTTCAAAAGCATAAAAGTGTAATTGTCAAGTATTTCAAAAGCATAAAAGTGTAATTGTCAAATATTTCAGAGTGTGAATACATTTCAGATAATCTGTTGGAGATTATCTTTTTAAAATTAGTGTTTTTATAGGACTAATCATTTTCAGATATTACTATTTGTATTATTAGAATCTTCCCCTTGAATTTTAATAAGTGGCACTTTTTGTTTCAGAGAAAGTTTCACTGTGCAAATCTGACATCGTGGCCTCGCTGGCTGTATTCATTATATGACGCTGTAAGTAACTTTACTGAAACTTGTATGTTACTTCAGTACTTGTAATTTATTAAAGCACAACAGGTAGGTGTTACTGGGAAGTTGTCTTTATTAGAATTTTTATAGTCCTATAATTGTAACTTAGCAAAATATGATGATAAACTTGGGTTACTGAAATTATAAAGGGTCACGTGAAATTAAGAATAAGAATTCTTATATCTCAATACTTATTCTCCAAGCAAGTATATTCTTGCATATCTCTGCTTCATTAGCATGTGCATCTGCAAAGGCTTGTGCTTGTCAGGTACAAGAGTACACTGCCCCTGCTTAGATACCCACTAGGAAACAATACTAGGGTAACATAGAGAATCTTGATTTGGAACAAACAGACTGCCTTCAATGCTCCATGTCAGTTACTCTGGTTTGGCACAGATGGATATAACAACACATAGTAAGCATTAAACAAATGTTGTATTTCTTAGTGAATTCCTGCCAAGAAATTTAAAAACTAGAAAAATTAAACAATATGAACACGTACGATGTACATACCACTGAAGGGAAATGGAGTTGGTGTCTGCCTTTCAGCAGCTTTTGAGTCATCACAAAGGCTCAGATGCAGTCTGTGAAAGTGTGCTAATGCCTGGGAAAAGGCAGACAGCACTTTCTATATAAAAACTAGTTGTCAGGTGAAGTGTGTAGATAGTAAATGTTACTACAGGAGCACAGTGCCATTTGCACTAAGTCAGAAAAGGACTTGAGAAAGTCAGAAGAGGGTCCAGTTCAAGCTGGAGCCTAGAACATCCAAAGGCACTTAGAATCATACTCCTTGGGATAAACAGCCTAAAGACGAGAAGCCTGGGAATTAAATTCAATTCACCTTTAAAACACAGACATTATACCTGGTCTCAGGTTTAGTACCAGTGTATGTTTTTTAAGGGTCGAACCTTACTGTGGCTTTTGTTCCAAACCAGGAAACATTAATGGATAGAATTAAGAAACAGCTACGTGAATGGGATGAAAATCTCAAAGATGACTCTCTTCCTGCAAATCCAATAGGTATGGCAAGTACTTGCTATCTTGCATGCTGCTGATAAAGGAAAAAAAGCCTTAAATTTTACTCAGTTTAAACCAAACTTTGAATTCTGAAAAAGGATTTACATTTCTTTTACTTTGAACATTTTTTTTAAAGAAATTAATATTTCAAGCCACAGTGGAATCCACAATGGAAAATTGTTAATTTTCTAACTTAAGCTGAATTGCAGAAGTGGAGATCCTTCCTGTTCTTTATAGAGCCTTTACAAGAGAAACTGGCTCCAAGACTTAGCTTTCTGTGTCATCTTTGTGCGTTTATAAGCCAGTTCATGCATATGTATGACTTAAAGGAAAATAACTTAAGTGTATATTAATGATTCCTAAGTTTAAAGCCTGCAAACCTGTCTTTTAAGACTTTTCTTACAGAGTAGCTGCTTGTCTTCCTATTGATGATGTATTGAGAATTCAGCTCCTTAAAATTGGCAGTGCTATTCAACGGCTTCGCTGTGAGTTAGACATCATAAACAAAGTGAGTAAAGTGTCCATGTCTGTCGTTTAGGTTTCAGTCTGGATACATAGACAGTTGAGATCTCAAGCTACCTTGATTGTGTACTAATACAGTCAGATACTAGAAGTAATTGTTTACCTGCTACAGTTTGCATTAAAAACATCTCTAATCTGAAATGCCCTGTAACTTAGACCGTTTCAAATTTAGCAGATTAGGAATATATAAAGAATAGTGTCCAACTCTGAATAAGATATATTCAGTGGGAAAATTTGAATCATTTCAAATTATTTTTGCATTCCACAATGTAAATTTGGTTGCTTGGAAGTGTGATCTACAACCCAAGACATTAGTGCCCTAGAGAAGTTTATTCATCACCTGGGTAACATGCTTACTTTTTTCATTTAACCTTTTTAGTGTACTTCCCTTTGCTGTAAACAATGTCAAGAAACAGAAATAACAACAAAGAATGAAATATTTAGGTAAGATCTTTATTATATTTTTAATCTATCAATATTTCCAACTTTCCTTTCAGAATTCTGTGGTTCCAATTTCTGTATTTCCTCCAGTGCCTAAAATATATTCAGTAAAGAACATAAACACAGGGAAGGCTGTCTTCCAGCCTGGAAACATCTCTACTATCTATCCAATGTTTTTCCCCTTAATATTTGTTTAGAGACATCCTTCAAGCATTACATTTCAGCTAGTTCTGCTACACAGGACCAAAATTGAGTAGGTCTCTCTCTGAATATGTGCTAATGCTGTCAAACATGAACTCATTAGAATTATAACTCAAGAAGGTAAGGAAACTGATAATCTGGGTAAAGCCTGTCCCAAAGATAAAAACCTGACCTCACTAGGCTTGGCTTTGTAAACACTGGTATATTTCCCTTTGAATCATCAAAGAATATTTTCAAGCCAATAGAATGTCTCCCGAACTCCTGTATACTGGTCTTAACATTTTACACAAAGTACTGTATAATACCTAAAATTGAGGCATAACTTATATCCCAAATAAGTAAAAAACTGGAATTACTTTTTCTTTTCATAGTCTTATTCTCCACATTGTTTCTTTGTTTGCAGTTTATCTTTATGTGGTCCTATGGCAGCATATGTGAATCCTCATGGATATGTACATGAGACACTGACTGTGTATAAAGCTTCCAACCTGAATCTGATAGGCCGGCCTTCTACAGTGCACAGCTGGTTTCCCGGGTAATACGGCTGTTTAATTTTTTTTGTTGTTGACTCTTCCTTTAGTCTTAAACGAAGCTTCTAGAAAGGATACCAAACAAACAGAACAGAAATAGTTTAGTCATTTCATCCATAGGTTAAAGCAGGGACATATGAGATGTAGAAACCAGTAAATCTTGGGTTTTTTTCTAGCTTGCTTTAATCTGGATCTCCCTTTTTCTTTGGAAGTGGCAGAATTAGGGATTAGTGATTTATAATCCTTGCACTTGAAGAAAAATCCTCTTACTTGGCATCATTCTTGAGGATTTTAAAGCTAACATTAATATGCTAATGTTAAGCACTATATGCAGAATCCACCACCTGAGAAAAATGGTAAAATGGTAACCTGAGAGCAGAAGTTTTCGAGGGGTTCATGCTCTCCTTCCTCTACAACAGAAATGTAGAAGAAAGCAGTGAGGTTAAAGCTGGAGCAAACAGCAACATAAAGACAAGTGCAGTAATAATTACCAAACCATACTATCAATACAGTATCAAATTCTAACAAAGTGGTTTTGTAAATTTGAGGTTTAAGAGAAATTTAATGACAAACCTAGACCAAAGGTTAAAAATAGTTTTTCTTAGCTTATACCTTTCCTTCATTCTATAGGTATGCATGGACCATTGCACAGTGCAAGATTTGTGCAAGCCATATTGGATGGAAATTTACAGCCACCAAAAAAGACATGTCACCTCAAAAATTTTGGGGTTTAACTCGCTCTGCTCTGTTACCCACAATTCCAGAGACTGAAGATGAACTAAGTCCAGACAAAGTACTACTTTGTTTATAAGTGCACCTGTAGGAGTGACTTCCTAACAGATATTTTCTCAAATCAGATCTGCCCAGACATCACTGCCTCTGATAATGTGTATAGTGGGTTACTGCATTTGGCTACCAAGTTCAAGACCAATTTGTTTAGGAAATGAGAAAGCAGTATAAAACACAACGTTGGATTCAGAAATACTTGCTTTTAATAGCTTGGTGCCATTGATTATCCTGTTGAATCTATGTCATGATAGGATAAGAAAACACAGTTGAAATAATGGGAATGGCTATGGAACAGGATAGGGGCACCACTGCTCTAAATGATGAATGTTCCAGAAGCTGAGTTGGTAAGCACAAGACAGAGGCAAGGCAGTGTAATTTTAAAAGGACTTTGCTCCTTTCAATTTTCTTTAGCTTGTCTGAGATTCTGATTTGTAAATTTTGAAAATATTAAAGAGTAAAATAAGCAGTTTGAGCAGAAAAAAATAATAGCATTTGGTGTATTTGCACAATTTGATGAGCCTGTGATGTGTAGATCCCTTTAACTAATGTATATGTCCATTTTGCATTTCATTTGCAAATGTAAGTGAACAGTATATATTTCTAGGATTATACCGTTAAGGAAATAAAGTAAAAGCAACTGAAGGGCATCTTTAAATAAACCTGGCCAACATTAATATCTATATCCAAATCTATTCTCTTTAGTTGAATTATGTCAAAGTAATCAAGTAAAATACTTTAAAAAGTGTAAGTACAGTAATAAAATGTAACTCACGAATAGGCTATTCCTCAATGTCATTTTTTAAAAACGCTCTATTTCATTCAAGCTGCAGTAATGAAGTGGGGGAATTATGCCTTTAACTGCTGCAGTATAATCTGATGATCCATATACTGTTTACCATTACTTTCAGATAATGCTGTTTAAAGGAATCTTACACACACAACATAGCTGCTTTGATGTCACTCCTGTGCAGATGGCAACAGCAGGAACTCCATAGTTTAAAATCCAGGTTATTTACTGACCTAGGTGAAGTAGATTTTGATGCTTCCTTTTATACAACAGAACCCTATTTGACTTTCAAGAAAATTCAAAATCTATGGTTTGCTTGTACAGACATCTATGAGTGGCTATGCAATAAGTAGAGTTAATTATAAAATATCAAAAATCTAAGCCATATCCATCTAATTAGTAAAATAAACAATGTGTTCACTGCCTGATATAAAGGCAGGAGTCTCAACACAAGCCCTCCTGTTATTCCTACAACTTTCTGAAGTAAGAATCAATCTTGTTATAAATAGATGCCATTGTGGACTAATTCAGAAAACAGCTAAGACAACATAAACTAAGTTATTTTAACACACAGTTACCACATTTTAAGATCAACAGCCAGTCTAAATAAATAACAGCTATGACTTTTCTCCCCTGGAGCTGCTCCAAGAGTTGGAAGATTCAGAGTTAAGCTGTATTAAGAGGAGGTAAACTTGAGCTTAGTGTTTCAGTATACACTCATGCTGTTTCTTAGGGTTTCAGTAAGACACAGAAGGAAAGAAAACCAGTCTCACCAAGACTTTGCACTGTTTCATATAGAGCTCATTTTTTTAGGTCTTCTTTATGTAACTTAGTAGTTCATCTTTTTCCATTTGGTAACCACTTTTCTTCCACTGTTCACGCAACTGCTGTAGCAGGGCCCCAATTTCCTTCCCTGAAGAAATGCCCACTTTCCTGATGTCGTGCCCACTCACAGGGAATGGTGGGACAGACCACTGCTGCATCTCCTTGAGAAGACCATGCTCTCCTTGGTACTTCAGCAGCTCACAAACACGGGCAGTTGCATCCGGTTCCCTAGACTAAGTGACATGATTTTATCACATACTAAACACTCACAATTTCATTCTACTATTTAAATACTTATATCAAATCTACAGTTTGAAAAAGTTACTTCTCTCCAGTTAGCGCAAACTATTTTCCAATCAAACCTAACACATACTTACATCTATAACAAAGTCTTGATATGGTTTCAATGGTTCTGAACTATCTGTTGCTTTAACCAAGTCTTTCCTGTTTTTAACTATAAATAAACCCAGGTTTTTCTCCTCTTTTGAAATTTTCAATCTCAAATCCAGTTTTGTGACATCATCTTGTACTTTGAATAAAGCGGCCAAAAGAGTCATTGGTTTTGGTGAAAAGCCTTCAACGTTTTTACTGACTCTGTTAAATTCTTCTAGATTTGCATTAGCAGGTAAACCTGTATAAACAAAGGAGAAAAGTCATTTTTTTTTCTTAACTACAAAACCTTCACTCATCTCTTAAACTATGCAGATTTTTAAGAATGTGTAGTGTTCTTTCTCCACTGCTGATTATCAGCCCATTTGTCACTTCCTTAACTCCTAGAGGAAATCGATCATGTTGTTTCCCATAGTGAGATGTAGTGTGAAGTTGAGGAGCTGTGACCACGTCAACATATGCCTTCTTAGTCATGGTCCTGTCTGTACCCATTCCCTACTCAGTAATTTTATGTTCTTGTGAAATAGAGTCAAAGTTACTGTCTAGAATATATTGGCTATAATTATTAATTTCCTTTCTATATACTAAGTATTCTTGTGAAAGCTCTTCTCTTAGTATGCATTAACTTATTGCTTCCTCCTACTTTCTATGAAGTAACTTTTTATTTTGAACCCTTTGTGATGATAAACCAACCCAACCCTGCAAAGCCAGTAAGTGGCACAGCTTCATCAAATTCAAGTATTCGTGCTGAACTATGCTCTACCCATAAATAAACTATTTCCATCCTTTATCCCAAAGTTTATCTCAGAATTTCATTTCACTACTTTAAATTCCTTGGGTATGTAATACAAAACACTTTACCTTGTGTACTTTTTACACTAGGTATTTTGTTGCTAGAAATTCCCACCTGTATAACCTGTTCTCACCTATGTGAGGAGCCACATCAAGGTCATAGATCAGGTGGATCAAATGGTTTACATGGTCACCAGTAAGAATCTTCTTCAGTTCTACCCAAATCCTCTCTCCTGATATTCCAGCCAAGCCTTTGGCATTTTCTGCAATTGCTTCTAGAGTCTCATGGTCATGCTCATGGTCACCAGAGTTGTCGACAATTCTGCCATAAAACCTGTAAGATATTTGATATGTGTGACTTTTTTTGTTAAGTTTATAACAAAAGAAAAGAGAAATACCCTCAGAGTAGTTACCTCTGTCCACACCTAGATCACCACTTACAGTATTTTCCATTTTGACTAGGGTTGCCCCATCTACATCTAGGTGAGGGATCGACCAAGCATGGACAGTGCTACACTTGATGTCTGGTCTGTTATTATCAGACTCAAGTTTACATAGACTCAAGTTTACAAAACTTGGATTTATTGACAAAATATGCTGTGCTACACGGTACTCTTGAGTAATGTTACTAGATATATACTAGCCACGTAGGGGATATTTCTGGGGATTTTTTTTTTTTTTTTTTTTGCTGTTGTTGTTGTTTTTCCTTAAAGGTTAGAATTTGGATTTTTAAAAAAAAAATTACTTGTAAGAAATTACCAAGATACAAGCTACAAAATATTTGTAATTGGTACATCTGATGAGGCATTATTTAGATTATAGAAGAAACTCAAATGCATATGAAATTACAGCATCTTAGTACAGTAAGAATAGCTATTATCAAAGTTAGCAAGCGTGACAAAAGTCATACAGAAACCCACTTGTAATGCTAACCAGAAATAAACTAGTACAAGCCCTGTGAAAGCTGGGGCTGCTCCTCTGAAGACCAAAAAGAGATGCACCTTATATATTTAAAGAAAGTCATGTCTGTCAGGAGGTGATGCTGGCTCTCCTGTGTTCACTGTGGCTCACTTTTGAAAACAAACAGCCAAGAAATGAAAAATGTATTGATGATCAACTGTCAGAGGAAATGGAACACACCAAAAATGTGGTGCAGTGGCCTCAAACTTGGTGTGTAGCCAAGGCTGCACTGAACTCATGACCTTCCTGCCTTAGGCTCCCTTGGTGTTAGAATTATAGGCATATCTCCCACTCTTGAAGCAATATCCTGTCATTTATAACAATAAAGATAGAGATAAGAGTTAAATAATCTGTACACAGAAAGCCAAATAATGCATAATACACATGTAACTAAACTAGAGTAAGTTGAAAACCTGAGGACTAGAATATGTTAGCTGACTTATCCTTGAGGACAATGATACAGGGACACACACAGATGACAATATCATTGCTGCAAAGAAGATAACCAAAAAGTTCAGAAGGGAATTGAATGCTTTTATCATAAACATGATAGCTTTAAGGGAAGAGATGTTTACCTTCAATTCCAATGTATCAAGACATTACACATACATGATGTATATAGCTAATGTTTATGCATCCATTAAAAATCTACAAAAATTAAAACCACTAATACTCATATAACTACGATTCATTTCACACTTAGCAAGTTCTTCCAACAACTCTGATTTGTTGTACCACTCACTTAATAGCATTCTTTTGTGTGTGTGTCATTTTGTGTTGAGGCACCAGATACGTTCCAAAGCATCTCGATTCTTAAGTTTGTGAGAGCAGACACTTTAACTCATTTCTCTGTAATTAGAGCACCTAGCACAATACCTGCCCTGTGGTAAGGATTTAAACCACAGAATCTATGAAGGAAAAAGATATTAATAATTCAAAGCTACAAAGAATGGTTCAGTTATGTATACTTCAGAATAAAGGCCAAAGGGTGCTACTCAACACTGAAGACAGGTACTTGGGGTGTCTCAAGGAGTGACATGAAAAGCCGAAATTTTCTATTGTTGAAATTTATAAGTTCTTACCTGAAATACCTTAAAATTCGAAGATAATCTTCCTGAATTCTCTGTTTAGCATGTCCAACAAATCGAACCTTTTTATTTTTTAAATCTGCATAACCATTAAAGTAATCAAACAGTGTACCATCAAAACCTATTCATCAGAAAAGAGAGAAGAAAAATCATTAGCAAGGATTTAGTGGGAAGAAAAATCATCTGAAAACTACCACAAACAGTAAAGTTCAGTAAGAGTTAAAAGTGAAAACCTAGGTTGTAACAGTACTCCTGTATATTACTACTAAATGAGAGACAGGACCGTCAAGAATAAACAACATCAGTTCCCCACATGTGTGTAAAGTAGGATGGAGGGGAAGATATCAGACAGAACACCAGATAGACCCAGAACATAAACAGCAATAGATAATCTTCTAAACATAAGACTTAATACTACGAAAATAAGAATAGTGGGAGACCCTGCCTCAAAGGAATAGGTGGAAAGTAATGCAGAACAATCAGTACGTTTCCCAGTCTCTGTGCACACACATCTGCATACATTCAGAAACAACATCTTAAACACTGTAACAGACATAGTAGTAAAAACATCTATGAACTGCTGGAGCGTGTGAATGGGATGGTCCTACAAAACCAAGGCTGCAAAATCTCTACGACCCAGGGCAACAACAAGCGATCCAAGATTAGTCCCAGTGAGGTTTCAGTATTGATAGAGTAGTTACAAGCCAGAGGCCTTGTACCAGACCAAGGAATCATTGTAGTGAAGATTTGCAAGCAGAGAAGTGTGGACAAAACGGTATACTGTGAGACACACTAACACACTATAGCTTCCACAAACACTTTTTTTTTCCTGTTGTGGAGGTTACAAGGGTGGAGAGCTGATACAAGGAGATGGGGAATTGAGTAGGACTGGGGTGCATGATGTGCAATTTACAAAAAGAATAAAAAGTTTTCATTTTTTAGAAAATATAAATAAGCTTATTGGCAAAAAAGAAAAAATAAAATTATAAGCTTGAGTAAAATTCTGGGGAAAATTGTCTCAATACCAAGATACTAATGGCTAATTTCCCTAATATGCAAAACCTATTTTGAAATAAACCAAGGTGGCAAAATACATATTAGCTCAGCATTCAACACACTGAGAAGAGTTTCTAAGATGACCTGAACACACACTCAAAATTCAAAAACAAAAAGCAGACCATGTAAATAAAAAACAGGTTAAAAAAATTTAAATCCAGAAATCTTTAAAAAAATAACATTTCAGCCTTTAAGTCACAATACAAGTTTTTGAAAAGCTTTTCAGATTTCCCTCAGACTGAGTAATAGCTATGTGATAAGAGGCTGTAACAAAGCAGGCACTCTGGGTTCCTTCCACTAGACGCTGAGCCCTCCTCCCCCGACCCCCAATTAAGCACTGACAGTTACTTCCTTAATCTTCACTACAGTACTAAAATGGAAACTGACAGAAATACTCCCGTTTACAAGTAGTGATGTTAACTTCAACCAACAGATTCTGATCAAAGTTCAATTTAAATGTTAGATAATTGTTCCATAGCACAGGCTTCACACAGAAAGTTGGCTCTCAGACAGACTGGTCCTATCTTCTCAGGAGATTACCTAGAAACATAGAATTTATCGTGAGATCTCTTCGTTCAGCATCTTTCTGCCAGTCGGTTGTGAATTCTACCTCTGCATGTCTTCCATCAGTGGTGACATCAATCCGGAGCGTAGTAACTTCAAAGTTTTCTTCATGAAGCTGCAGGTAAGCACAAGTTGTGCTGTTACGGTTTGAACCTTTAGCATAAGTGTACATGTGTGCCACAGCCAAGGCCGACATGCCCAAATCTGTTATCTCCTTCCGCTATTGGGGTCCTGGGGACACAATTCAAGTTGTCAGGTTTGGGAGCAGATGCCTTTCCCTACTGAGTCACGACACTGGCCGCACAAACTCTTCCCTAGCTTCTGTATTTGCAATACTACATGTTTTATAGTCGCTTTAATGTACATCACATGTCATTCATTTAACAAAGGAGATATATTCTAAGAAATCTGTTGCTAGGCAATTTCATTAACATTTATTTAAAACTTTTTACAGTAACTTTTGAAACTTGAGATACAACCATAAAAATAGTTTATGTCCTGTTGTAAATCATATTCCCTCTTTTTAAAAAAAAAAGTTTTGTTAACGAGTCTCAGATTAGTTTAATTCTATGGGAGAAAGAGAGGGCAGTGAAAATCAGCGACGTCACTGTCGTCCACCCCATATCCCAGCCCACTGGGAAGGTCTATGGAACTACACAGATGGAGTGTCTTTCCTGTGGTAAGAGCAGTGCCTTGTGGAACAGTCCCGAAGGCCTGCCTGAGTACAGTATACATAGAATGCAGCTATAAATAACACAGTCATAAATGCAAACTCTAAACCGGAATTAACAAAAATCTATAGTATCAATACCCTAGAAAGATGGGCAAAGGGGAATTATATGGGCTTGCTGAGGAGAGAGGGGTAGGGAAGGAAGTGCTTCACAGGAATGAAGACCATCTTCAAACCTACAATGAAAAACATACAAGAGAGGACTTATTTGGTTTTACTTCAGAAACGTAAAAGTGAAAAAAGTATCAAACTTACATAAGTAGCTCCAATAGAAGAGTATGGAAGATTCCAGAGGGTAGGGGGCATGGACATTTCTACTGAGACAAACACTCTAGGTTACATTCCAATTTTTAAAAATTGGGCAAAACTGTTACACTTCGAATAGTCACAGAATGACATAGGCAGTACGGTCAGCTGCACTTACCCTGGCAGTGATAGTTCCGTGCTTCTCTCCTTTGTTGTTTATCATGCGAATGCCAGCCGACTGGAACATCTCCTTCATCTGGGTAGGGGTGGCAGTGGTGGCGAAATCCACATCTTGAGGCTTCATCCCATTTAGTAAATCCCTCACTGCCCCTCCTGCTATTCTGAGTTCATGATTCTCTTTGGCAAATAATTCTGAGCAAAGAAGGATTTGTTTGTCTAGTTTTAGTTGTTTTTTAAAGCACAATGTGTGATTAAAGATTAAGAATAATATAAGCACAAGGTCTTGTCATATGTATCAGATAGTAGAGATCACTGAACTGTGCAGTCTTGTATGAGAATGAAAGCAAGTCCTATCTTCAGAAACGGTTCTCCTACTGTAGACTGCTCCTTAGAACTATAGAAGAGATCTTTGAAAATTTCTTTCATATCTGGAAGCTAGTTCAAAATTCCAAGATAACTTAGAGTTACCACTATAAATATGATTATCACCAACAGAAAAGCAAGCAATAAAACAATTACGCTTGCTTCTCTGTGGTGTATGTGTGTACTTTAGAATGGAACTCTCTTTTTCTTTGGGACAAATGTAGACACAGTATGCTTATGCAGGAAACCTATGAAATATATTATAGCAAAGAGTCCTTAAAAGTAAAACTGTATGTATTATAGAACCAATCTGCACTTGTGGTATATACAGTATGAACACTATCCAAGCCATGCCTTGCACAGTTCATGAAGGATGACTCTGGGTTTCCAGTCAGTTTTAATCTGAGGTCTCACCATCTAGCTACAAATTAAAGATAGCCTACCAAACTAGCTTCTATCAATCCAAAAGCTAAGAATGCTATCAGGTAGCAACTTTGTCATATATATTCTACATACACTATTAATTTCACTCATTTCTTTTTAGTTTTCTATTGGACAGAGAATTTCTGGCATTTTCTACTCTGTCTAAATCACAGTGTAAACAGCATCATAAACTCAAATTGACACCCTCTACTTTACCTAAAGAACTTAAAATGTTCTCCTCGGTAGGTACCTAAAATACCATCATCTCATTTCAAGAGTAGAAAAGAAGCCTTGGGAATAGCATAATCTTAAAGCAGTGTTTCCCATGGTTTCTTCAACATAAACTTATACAGTAAAAACAAATCAAATAAATGTTTGTCCTTGAGTCAGAATCCTATCATTTGTTTTAAAAGTATTTCAAGGGCCTAGGAGATGTCTGAGTGGGTAAAAGTCCTTATCAGGAAGGCTGATAACCTGAGTTCCATTCCTGAACACACACAGTGGAGACTATTGACTTCTACAAGTAGTCTTCTGAGCTCAACACAGAACATATACCCTGCTCACCTCAGCAATAAAAAGGCACCTCGAGTGCATGTCAGTCACTGAGGTGGTTTACACAATCACACACTATACTCCTGGAAGCCATTTTTGACATACCAACAGGCTTTAAATTGCAGCTTTATATTTAAATTTACAAGCTTTATAGGTGCATATACAGAAAAAGAGGAAAAAAATTCTATTTCCTTCTGTTCTCTCAGAGAGGAATACAACAAAGGAAAACATAGCTTCAGTGTTAACAAACTGGATGACATCAGACTCTGTGATTTAAAATCCAACTCCTTCAATAAGTTATTAGGGAAACAGACAGGCACTTCACTTCCTAAGCACGTGTTTCCTCTTCCGTTCAGGAGAACACATATCTAAAGATGTTGGGTCTCATTACATAATGTATGGTACATGGAATTTCTTGGGGGACACAGAAAAGTTGTGCTTCATGCTGCAGTCAACTTTTCACTATTTTCAATATACCCCAAGTAGGTCTGTCTTTCATTGGAGCCACAAAAATATCTCAACACTGGCAGAAAGATGTCTGCCTTGTACTTTTCTGTGGTAAACAATTCCAAAGCCCAGAAGGCAACCTTAACTTCTCACCTGTCAGGCTCTTCAATCCTTCTGTGAAAAGTGACTGGAATTCTGGAGACTGCAACTTCATTGTAAATAGGTATCGCTTTAGAAGGCACAATCTACTCCAATTACAGCTCAGGACCTGCCTGTGCCAAGGATACAGGAAGCTCTGCATCTGGAAACAAGTCACCAACCACACATCTATAATGCAAACACACAGGTACGGTAATTAAACTTCAAAAGGAGGGCAAACAAACGCTGTCAGACAGCTCCACTAGCAAACTCCTCTCTCCGGATAAAAATGTGTAAGTGATCCTTTATGGAACACTAAACCACTTCGATGGCAGCTACCCAAGTACTCTTGCTACGTTTACTATATCGGAAGCAGGAGAGACTTAGAGTGCCAGAAAATAAAACATTAGATTGCAGCAACAGCAGGTTTCCAGAACACATCAGTTACAAGTGCTCATCACTCTCGTCCTACGCAATGTCGGCCTCGAGGTTACAGCCTCCGAAGTTGGAACTTTGCAAGGTTGCCTCGGCAATTCTCGCCGTCTGCTCGATCTCCAAGAGGTGGGAGCTCTTAAAGGACCCCAAGAAAAGTAGCGCGCCAAGAGGACAGCTACCCTCAAGCAGGTCGCATATATGAAACGCCTGCTTTCTTCCCTAACTCTTGAAAACTGCGCGGAACCGGCCCTGAGATACGACAGCCGCCCATGGCTCAAAGAAGAGAGACCGGACGTCGCCCAGAGCGGGGAGCACCCTCCACCTCCCGCCATCTCCCAAGGGCGCGTTCGGACGCACGTTACACAGCTGAGTCGCCAAGGTGCCTTAGAAACGTGGCATTCATACTACGAGGGAGGACCCGCTTCTCCGCTCGCTGCCCCGGCCGCACGCGCACTTCCGGGTCGCGGCGCAGTGACGTCACACGCACTAAAGCGCCGCAGCGAATGAGAGGCTACTACAGGTCCCTCCCACTTCCTCGGTGCGGGGCAAGATTTTACTAAGTGGCGCCAGTTCCTCCTGCGCCTGCGCGCAAGTGTTTTCCCGGCCTTTAAATAAGAAAACAAGCAAGGTTCTTCTCTTGGTGCTTAAGACAGGGTCAACACGCTTTATCCTAGCAGTTAACAGCTTTGCGCCGGCAACTTGATTTTATTCAGTCCTATGGAGAATGGAGAGACTGACAGAAAGTGAGAAAACAAACCTGTGGCTTAAACTTGCTTAATCTTCCTAGTTTTCCTTGAAAAACGCATACGCCAATGTATTTCTGTATTTCCTATCACCCTACCTCTTATCTTCAGAGAACAAGGGTATCTAATTTTTGAAAGGACAGACTGCCTGTCCTACTCGAGATTCACAAACACACCGATGATGGAGTCCAAAGACTGAAAGGAAACTAAGCACAGATCCCTTGGCCCTGCACACTTAAGTAGATATTTGGATAAATTCTATAGAAAAGAGATAACTGATCAACAAATACCAACAAATAACAAAAATAAAATATTAGCAAACTGAATCGCACGATATCCGGAGGATTTGTTCATAAGTTTGGGAATAAATGTAAGGAATTCAAGTTGGAGTTAAAGCTCAGAAACCAGCTGAGGTAGCTCACTATACCTACAGACCCTAAAAGAAGAGCCATTAAGTCTCCTTAGAGACACAAAAGAGCTCTTGTATTTTATACATTCACTCTGAAAATTAAGATTTAAAAAAAGACTTCCACAATAAAGTAAAAGGCACCCAGGTAAAAATCTACAGCTCACATAAGATTAGGAAAAATTTGCATCATGTTTGCCTTAATATTTGGAACTTAATAGTTATTTAGAATATGTTGTGCTTTATAAAAAATAAAGATACAAGGAATATGTTTGGTGGATGTGTAGTCAGGTGTGGGGGAAGGGGGTGCCTCTGTGGACCCATACTGAGGCATCCCTTCCCCTTGAGCCACATGGTATAGTATATAATAGAGTTTATTCAGGGAATGGGGAGGGGAGTTGAGAGGGTAGAAGAGACAGAGAAAGGCAGAGAGAGAGAGAGAGAGAGAGAGAGAGAGAGAGAGAGAGAGGGAGAAAGCAGAGGCCAGCCATGAGCACTTGGAGTTGTTGGGAGGGAGAAGAGAGGAATGGGGAGACAGGAGGAAAGGGCAAGAGACAGTGCAAAAACAAGAAGGCAAGAGAGGAAGGAGAGGCCAAGCAGCCCCTTATATAGTGAGTTAGGCACATCTGACTTTTGCCTGGTAACTCTGGGGCGGAGCCTAGACAAAATGCTAACAATATAAGCATTGATTTCCAACATGTTAATTCCCCATAGTAACAGAAAGAAAAAAAATTGAGTGCAACAATATAGAAGAAATAATAACTGTCTTGTCAATATGATAGGGAGAAATCAATTTTATAATTCTATACAAAAGACCTTAAAGCTTCCATTAGGAAACTCTTGCAACTGATAAATTCTTGGAGAAAAACGAATTAATATTTTTAAAAAATCTGTCTCTATATACCAATAATGAACACAGAGAAGAAATCAGGAAATCAATCTCATTCCAAATGGCCTCTAAAAGTATCTAGACTAAAACCTAACCTAGGAAGAGAATGACAATATAATATGAACTTTAAAACACTCACAGAAATGGAAAAAGACACTAGAAGACAGGTTAAGCTTTTGGGGTTGGTAGAATCAACATTTTGAAGAATGGCCATTTTACTAAAAATAATGCATAGATTTATTGCAAATCCCATCAAAATGCCAACATCATTATTCACAGACATAGGTAAAACAAACTGAAAATGTATTGGAAAACACAAAAGAACCGAGATAGTTCTTTCAAAGGAAACTTCATCAAGAGGAACAATTCTGGAGGCTTCACCACACCTGACTTCAAGTTATACTACAGAGACCATTATAAAAACAGTGTGATACTAGTTCAAAAATAAACACATATGTTAAGTTTTAAACCTGAGATAAAGGATGAGGTGCCTATTTAATTATGAAAGTGGACCTGGCCTCTAGGTTCTCCCAGCATCCCTCATTCCCACCTTTTAAGAGTGCAGCTGACATACCAGAACTCTCCTGCTCAGGGGCTGGGCTGTCCTTCCCTATGTAATCCCTATGTAATCCAGACATTTTGGCTACTCTCCCTTCCCCCCACCTTTGACCTCCTGGATGCTGGACCTGGTTCCCTCTCTCTCCTCTCCTTTCCCCTCCTGCTCTCCCCATATGGCTCAGGGGTCTAACCTGCTCTGGATGCTCCCAGATGTCTTTACTCTGGCTATGCTCTCTCATATAACTATAATGAACTTTCTCCTCCAACACACCTAGGAGCAGTCATGGCCTTTCCTGTTTATTTCTTTTTTTCATAGAGCAGAATGGAATGTAGAACAGAATAGACGACCCAAGCATGAACAGTCACAGCTACAAATGTGTTAATTGTTCACAAAAGTGTTAATACTAACTGGAGGAAAGACAGGCTCTTTAACAAACAGTGCTGGGAAAACTGGATAACCCCAAGTAGAAAAATGAAACTAGATGCCTACCTCTCACCTTGCACAAAAAAGTCAACTGTGAACATAGATCACACATGGGAAGTGAAGACCTGAAACAGAAAATTCCAGAAGAGAAGGTAAGAAAGGGTAGGATGCTAGTTGGCGTGGTCTCTGAAATATAGAACCAGGTCTTGTGACAGTGAAGGATCCTGGAGACCAGCACGGCTTTGGTATGCTAATAGGCACCATAGGTATCCATGTGTCACTTCTGCCAGTGATAGATAGTTTTTTGGAAGGAGAAAACTGGCTTTACAATTTTCTGATTTTTCTTTTTCTTTTTCTTTGGTTTTTCGAGACAGGGTTTCTCTTCTGTGTAGCCCAGGCTGTCCTGGAACTCACTCTGTAGAAGAGGCTGGCCTTGAGCTCAGAAATCCGTCTGCCTCTGACTCCCAAGTGCTGGGATTAAAGGCGTGCACCACCACCGCCCACCGCTTTACAATTTTCTGAAGAATGCCCGTTTTTAATCTCACCACCAGAAACCCTCCTATAGTTCAGGTTGATCCCATTTCTGGATATTTGGACTGCCTTTTGGAGTTTGGGGATCTGGAATCTTCTTTGGACCTAATACTGCCCATCACAATACTGTCTTATCACAACAACAAATACAAGGTCTTTCATCTTTTACTACTCATTTAAAAATAATAAAGAGGAAATTATAGAAAACAACAAAAAGTAATGTTACAAGGTTTTGGGATACAAGATAACCTCAAAAGTATTATAATGTTACAATCTAGCAGTAAACCGTACACAATAAAAGAATCTATAGTTTTATATAAATAAAATGTGTAGGAATAAATGCATAGTTAAGTGTGGGGCAGTGAGCTATGAGGAAAGTCCAGATACCTGGTAGAAGAGCTCTAGAACCCCGGCACACTGGTCTGAAAAAACCACTGGGACGGAAGGCGATTTGGGCTTTTCCCAGGCATCTGGCTCTCTCAGCTTCAGCTCTCTACAGTCCCTCCCACAGAGTGGTCCATGGTCATTGATCACGTAGGAGTAGCACCATCATGCAGATGAGGCATTCCCAAGCTCTCAGACCAAACCAATAGGGGTTACCTGCTGCCAGACCTTAACCCACCCCAAAACTGTATATATAAGCCAAACTCAGAAGTAAAGGTGTGCGAGATTCTTCCTGTTGTCTGAGAGCTTCTGTTGAGGTCCCTCCCCTCTTTGCTGGCCAGCCGGTGCCTCACCAGGGCACTTCAAAGAGCTGTAACACTTTTCAAAGGGCTATAACACATTTCCCCTTTCCACTGCCACCGCTGAGACTAGGAGACACAGTTGGTGGCCAGGGCAGCAGCGGACTCTCCTTGTCTGCTCTTCGTCCCTCCCGGGCTGCCCGCAGACAGAGGAAGCCAGGCAGTTCTCACCCTGTCCTCAGCCGGGTCAGAGATCCCCGTGGAACTCATCTGGAAGCGGACCCACAGTTAAGGTGCACAGATATACAATATCATCAAATTGCTAGGGAAATAAAACCACATAGAGTCACTATTAAAAGCCTACATGATGTTTAAAAATGGCCTGGCACTATCATCATATACTGATAAGAATTTGAAGTGAGCAGAATTCTTTTTATTTTTCTGGCTTTTCTTTTTCTTTTTCTTTTTCTTTGGTTTTTCGAGACAGGGTTTCTCTTCTGTGTAGCCCAGGCTGTCCTGGAACTCACTCTGTAGACCAGGCTGGCCTCGAACTCAGAAATCCACCTGCCTCTGCCTCCCAAGTGCTGGGATTAAAGGTGTGCACTACCACTGCCTGGCCGAGCAGAATTCTAATACATTGTTGAAAGAAACAATTGGTTTGCTACTTTGGAAAAAAACGTTAGTATTGTAACATAAATTATAACCCAGTAGCTGTACCTCCAAAATACTAAAATGTGAAAAATATGTTCATACTTAAAAGAATTTTTCAATGGTTATAGTTTTATCTGTAATTCCCAAACTGAGTATCCTAAATTTCTTTCAACATATGAATAAATGTGCAAACTTCAGTATGCCCTTAATGAAATCCTAATTGACAATGGAGTACATTATGCTAATACACACAGTAGTACTTTTCACTATTAAGTGAAGAGAGCCTATTGCAGAATATGTAATCATACTGTGAACTGTGAGATTGTATTATTTACTGGAAAAAAATGTTGTTTCTAGTTGTGTAGTGACTCAGCCTTAGCTCACATCTTTAATTCAAATATTTTCTGTTTATTGTAAAAAAAAAAAACCATAAAATACAGTGAACCATAGGTCAGGTCAAGAGGCAGAGCAAGCAACCACTTGATATGGAGTGAACATAGGATAAAACCATAGAGAGTAAAAGAAGCTTAGAAGGGATGGATAGAGAGACGTACATGGAAGGAAGGACTATTCAGTTTGAGGGATTTTTGAGACAGGGTGGAGAGGGAGAACTTCCTTCTCTTTTGGGGACTTCATTTGAGGAAGAAGATCAATTAGTTGCTTTCTCTGCCTCTCTGAACCAGCAGGCTTTCACCACAGCATCTGGCTCCTAGTATTTATTGGCAAATCGAGCTTTTGTGATTTGTTGAAATGTTGTGTTGTTTTGTTAAAAACAACAGCCAGATCCAGGAGACTACATATGATTCTATTCATATGGCACGTAAAAACCAGAAGGTTAGAGACAGAAACAAACCATTTGTTAGCCAGGACTGAATATAGAAAAGGAGTTTACTACAAATGAATAGGAAAAAAATTTAGAGAGAGGGAAAGGAAAGCATTGTGTTAGAGACTGACATAGTTTGCAACTATATAACTGTATGCTTGTCATTACACACAAGAGTACACTAAAAAACTGCTTTGAAAAAAGGTAATTTTGGAGTACATAATCATACATCAAAAAACTACCCAAATGTCTTTTTATGTACTAGAAAAATAATTAGAACATAAAATTATACTTGAAAACAAATGCTTGTATATTGATTGAAGTATCTACAAAAGCTAGATCAAGATCTTTGAGGCTATTTAGTTAAAAGAAATTTTTATGCATGGTATGTGCAATTGAACCACCAGGGTGTTATGAGGAACACTGAAGGTCCCAAACTCTCTCTTTCCTACAAGATATTTACTATGAACTCTTATTACAAACCAGCCATAAGGGAAATGGAAACTCTATGGTCAGAAGAACTGGTATTTAATACATAAATAGCCCAGGAAGAATTCTCTCTGAGTATGTGCTTTATATTGTGAGATGAGTATAGTACAGAGTACCGTCTGTAAGAGCCTGTTAAGCTTTTACTATTCTAGATACAAACATCAGTCAAAAGTACTATTCATCAGTTAGAAGCCAATATGTGACTAAGAAAGAAGTATCAGGAAAGTGAAATAAAAGCAATCTAGACTTATATGTATATACATATGTGTCTATCATTTTATATCTCTATATCTCTATATCTCTGTATCTCTGTATCTCTATCTATCTCTATCTATCTCTATCTATCTCTATCTATCTCTATCTATCTCTATCTATCTCTATCTATCTCTATCTATCTATCTATCTATCTAGCCGTGAAAGGGGTGTTGGATTTTGGTAGAGTGCTGGCTGGAAGTAGCCCGGAGACCCTGCAAGGGACGGGCATCCATTCCTCCGTGCTTCCAGAATCCAGGCTCCTAACACGCGGTCTAAGATTTCCATTTAACCTGCACCGTTCAGTCATGTAGGACAAAGCAGTCCCTCCCAGAGAGGTTTTCTCAGCATCCACAGGTAGAGGGTGTGACTACAGGCTTCAGTCTCAAGAGATTTCCATATTAATGAGTTACCTAAAGGCCAAAGGGTGTAGCTAATTAAGTGATCCTTTTCCCCCATTCCCTTCCTATTTAAGTCAGGCCTGCCCTGACCTAAAGAGAGGGGAGGTGCATATGCAGAACATCTATCAAATGCCCTGTCAATAAAGCTCTTGGAACCCTAAACTTCCTCATGTCATTGGTGCCTGCCTTGGTTCCAGCCACTGGAAACACTATTCAATCTAAGGGAGTATACTCCGTTTCTCTTAGTGTGTGTGGGCCTGCGGCATGCTCCCCACAGTCTCTGTTCTGCTGTGCACTCTCCGTCCACCCACCCACCCCCCCCCGGGTGTCTGGGGCCCCGAATGGAGACACCAGCCTCCTGGTCCACCTGAGAGCCCTACCCTGCCCCACCAAGTGTGAGCCCCGCTGTATCTGCTTGGTGCGGTGTGAGAAGAGATGCAGCCAAGCTTTCTGCCTGTGCTTCTGTTTCTCTATAGTTGGACTTCAGCCTCCCTGAGACACGCGCCTGGGGCAGAAGATGTGTGGACCAACAACCAAGATCCACGCCCACAGGCCCTTCAGCTTTTCCTTGCATATATATATTCATATCTATATCGATGTACACACATACATTCATACACACACACATACACACACATACATATATATATATATATATATATATATATATATATATATATATATATGAAATTTACTTATAGGCTGTGGTCCAGTTAATCCAACAATGTCTGCCAATGGATAGTCTAAGAATCCAGTACTTGTTCAGTCCATGAGGCTGGATGTCTGTATATGCCAGTTTGTCTTTAGTATATCAGAATCCCAAGGAAGTAAGCTCTACTGCCAGTGAAGAAATGACTTTCCAACTATAGAGAAAGCAAGAAGATAAAGCAAGCAAGCTTCCTTCTTCTGTGTTCTTTATATAGGCTACAAGCAGATGGTGGGACCCGGATCTTTTCACCTCAAACGATCCAGATTAAGAAAGAGTCTTCTCACTTCAAATTATTTAATTAATAAAATTCCTCTGTAGTCCATAGGGTTTCAGTTAATTCCAGACATAATCAAGTTGACAACCAAGAATAGCCATCATAGGCTTCAGGTGGAATTTTGGATTCATTCATTCTGATTCAGAACTGTTACTCAACAATGATTCCACAGGGGGAGGCCACAGAGATGAGATCATACAGGATGACACTGTGCATCATGACACTGGACCTATTTTAACTTTAATAGTAAGGAGTTGATGGTTTTACTGAAGTAGGGGTTTCTATAAGCCTACTTGTGTTTTCCCAAGGGTGATCACTGCAGCATGGAGGCCCAGGGAGGAGGCTGAAGCTGCTTTCCTTTTTCGTGTGGGCCATGTTAGTGGCACTGGGGGAAAAAAGAACAATGAATGGTAACTATAAGAAAACTAAGAAAAGATAAAGATGAACCGAGAAGAGGAAATGACTGGTAAACACTGCATTAGCTTCCTGTGGCTGTTGTAAGCAACTACTCAAAATGTAAGACTGAAACCACGTAAATATATCATCTCATATCTCTGGAAGTCTGCATTAGTTTCTTTTCTTTTGCTGTGATAAAGCACCATGACCAGAAGGAGTTTATGGAAGGGGGAGTTTATTTTAACTTATGGTTTCAGAAAGATAAGCCCCCATCATTGTAGAGGAGCATAGCAATAAGAGGCAAGGAAGGAAAGCAAACTGAAAGCCGGGTGATGTTACCAAGTCTCAGTGCTGGTCCCCAGTGATGTACTTCCTCTGGCAAGGCCACACCTTCCAAATTTCCTCGTACAGCACTACCAACTGCAGACCAAGGATGCAAGTGCCTGAGCCTATGGGAGGCTATAATGCCAATGGCCTCAAAGTCAAACTCTAAAATAAGTCCACTGAGTGGTGTTCCTTCTGAGTACTCTGGGAGATCCTGTTTGATTTTTTCTAGCTCCAAGAGAATTTCTTTATCTTCAAAGCCCAGAGAACAGTGTCATCCCTCCCTGCCTCTTCCTGCCACCAGGTTATGAGGACATTAACGACTGGATTTGTTTATCTAGATATCATAAGATCTATCTACAGAAAATGTCTCACCTTAACCATATGTTTCATAGAAGTAGAATGGTCTCTGGGTTCTCCTATTATTCAGCCTGCCAATCTTCAGTGGCTAGGCAGAAGAGAGAACAAGAACACTGTGGAAAGATACACAGAGGTACAATACCATTAGCCACCTCAGATAACACTGAATACTTTCCTGAGCTCCCCCTTTTGCCTTTTAAGCAGGTTGTGTGATTTCCATTACCAATTTGACTGAAGGAGAGGGAAAATAGCTCAGTTGGTAATGTGCTTGATGTCCTAGCATGGGGACAGTATCCAGAACACATGTAAAATGAAGCCAGGCATGATGCTGCACAATATGCCTTGTAGTACCAGAACTGGGGAAGCAGAAGTAGGTAAATACCTTTGGCTTACTGGTGACCAATCAGGGAAGCTTGAACTGGCCAGACTAGTGAGAGACACTACCCCCCCACCCAGATTAGAGGAATCAGGTTCCTGAACACACACACACACACACACACACACACTTATGTGCAACCTTACATAAAGACAGACTGACAGGCAGACACACAAACGCACACACACACACACACACACACACACACACACACAATTACCCTTACCTTTATAGATATACGCACACACACACATTAGAACAAAAACAACTAACTATACACAGAACTCTCAACTGACTATTCCCTCAGGGACACACCCTTTGTGCTCCCACCTCCTCACTTCATCCTCCTTGCTAGAAGCATCCACATCTTCAAAACACTCCAGAGAAGGTAGAAGAACTCTTCTCACGGTGTGGCAAGATAATAACATTGTCATCCATTTGAGGAACACATTTTAGGCAATATTTAGATAACTCATGAAAAAAAAAAAAAGGATTGTGACCTGATATGGCAGTCTGCAATTCAGGAGTTCTGCTAGTCTTCTCCCCTACCCCTTCCCACCTTGTGCCTTTTCTTTGTAAGTGGCACACTCTAATTTGTTGAGAAAAAAATTTCTGTTTCAGGCACATGTGCTCTTCTGTGAAACAACAAAACGTACCTGCTTGACAAAAAAGTCATTCTCTAGTTTTGTTCTCATAAAAGTTTAATAGAAGCCAACTAAAGTTTAAGATCTCCCAGAGGACAAATAAAGATATTTCTCAGCAAATGTAGAATTGCAGTTTCCATTGGTGCTGGGGGATTTTACACACAAATGCAATTTTATTTTACATTTAAAAGAGGTAAGTAAATAGACGAATCAATTTTAGCTGCTCTGAAATTTCATACCGGGTCATTAATTTTAAAAGATGGGATTTCAATAACAGTTAAGAGAACAGAGGCCCAAGGGTAAAGACTGAAAATAATCACCTTCAAAGTTCCAAGTTTTTGGCAGCCTCAGTCAGAGTAAGGAAGACTCTAAAGTGAGCTTCTTATAGCGTCGTTCTTTACTGCATAGTTTAGCTCTGAGTGTGGGTTCACGTGAAACAATCTACTGCCAAAGCAGGAACCGCCTCCCTCTCTGCAGCTCCCAACCCTCCTTTGTGTGCCAGCTTCTAGCAAAGATTCTGAAACACCGAAACTGGAGTAAAACAAACGTGTCCTCTGATCCACCCATGGTTTCAAATTCGAGATGGAATGCACTGGCAGCCATCACTGCAGTGGAGACAGACGCACAACCGTCACTCTCAGTTCAGTAACAGCACAAAATAAAAATGTACAAGCGTAAGTCAGTAAGGAGGAGGGAGGCAAGAGAGGGCCTCATAGACCAGAAGACATTCAGACTGAATTGTGCATTAGTCAGAGGGTTCTCAGGAAGACTTACTCACCAGCCATTACTAACTAAATATTCCTTCCAAGTCAAACTTTTATCATCTTCTAGAACAACACTAATATTTCTAGAATGAATATTTCTGCCATTCCAGGCAATGTGAATTTGGGAGGCATTGCAAAGAAGCTGTGCTATGTAAATTCTCTAAGCCTCCATTTTCTCACCTGTAAAATGGGTTTATGGAGCTATAGTGATATATGCGTACATAGGGGACAACTTCAGACACACTACTGAAACAAAATGTTACATTTTTGTTAATAGAGTGTTTCACTGTATAGTTTTTGTTAAGTTTTTCCTTTCTTTGTATGATTGTGGACTATGTATGTTGTATGTGTATATGTGTTGGGTAGGCCAAGGAGAGTGTTGGATATCCTCCTTTATCCTTTGAGGCAAAATCTCTCTCTCCCTAAGACGTCACATTTTTTTTTTCAGCTAGGCTGGCAGCCAGCAAGCCCTGGCCATTCTCCTGTCTCTAACTTCTGCAACACTGAGGTTTACAGGCACCTGAAAGACCTCACTCAGCCTTTGATTCAGGTACAGGTGACTGAACTTGGGCCATCACAGTTACACAGGGAATATAAACGCTCATGACTTGTGAGTTATCTTTCCTACCTCTTTGTTGGCTTTTAAACAACTTGGCTCCCTTCCTATCTGACTTGCAAAGCTCTGACTGCTGAAGAAAGAACTGGGAAAGCTTCAGCTTCTGGGAGTCTCTGCTGAACAGAGATGTGCTTGGCATTGCTGTGAAACACAGTGAGCCTACACACACTAAGCTTACACTATACTGACTTCCCAATAACTGCTTGTGATTTTGATAAAATTGTGTTAGGGTGATCTTTCTTGTGTTTTTATGACAGTTGTACTGGAGCATAATAAATGTCATAAAATTCATGGAAGGTATATAACTCAACGAGTTTAGAAATCTGTTGAGTTGCTAACTACCATTACACACAGTTTAAAATGTTTTCGTTACCCCAAGAAACTAACATAGCACTCAGTAGCGGTTACTGCTCAACTGCTCGTGTTCTCCAGACTCTTCCCCACTGTGTCCCCTCTACAGCAGAAGTCTCCATCATTATCAGCTAATTTTCTTTCTCTATATATGATCTTGCTCTGGCCACTTCGCATTCAGAATGTACTCATGCATTGGTTCACTTTGACTAGCTTGACTTAGCTTCCTGTTTTTAAGGTTCATCTATTCTATAGCATGAATTAGTACTTCCGTTTTATTATTTGTCAGCCTGCCATTGAAGCTCATACTATATATTCTTCTGCTGGCTGTGTGTGTGTGTGTTGCAGAGGGACGCACCGGGGGAGCAGAGTGAGATACATACATCACTGTAAGGCTATGTAAGGCAGAAGACAGTCTCAGGTAGCAGTTCTTATTTTCTACCTTGTTCCATCAGAGTCACTTTTGTTGTTTTTCTGCAGTATATTCCAGGATGGCAGGTTGTAGGTATTCTCCTGCCTCTGCTTCGCATCTTGCTCCATTACTGCTAGGATTATAGATATTCACCATGCATTCAGTTTATGTAAGAGGGGTCTGTAGCTTTGAGTGCAGGTCTTTGTGCTTGTGTGGTAAGCATCTTTGCCTTCTGAGTCATCTTCTAAGCTCTGTACCACATATTGTTTATCTATTCATCAGTTGATGGATCCTTGGGTTCTTCCCAGTTCTTGGCTATTACAGGTAATGCTGTGCATATTCACATAAACAGTATAAATTAGTATGTTTGTGTTAGTTCTTTGAGAATTTCATGCACAAAGACAGTGCATTTTAATAATATTCCCACCCTTTCCTCCTTTTAACTCCTTCAAGATTCACTTGCATGACCCCACCCAACCTTGTATCTCCTTTTTTTGATAGCCTTTGAGACCAATTTGTGTTACTGTCCATATACCCATGGGTATATGTCCATCTTCTGGAACACAGCTGATGTACAAGAGTCTACACCCTTTAGGAAATGGAGTCTCCCTCCAAAAACTCCCATCAAGAGTCACTAGCTCCTCAGTTATGAGTTGGAATTTGTGAGCTGTCCCTCAGTCTATACTGGACTGTACCTGGCCTGGTAATGCAGGTCTCGTGCAGACAGTTACAGCTGCTGTGAGTTCATTATTAAAGGGTCTTGTCATATTCAGAAGGTACTACACTGACCTAGTCTTCCCCGACATCTGGATTTTAAAATCTTTTCACACCCCTCTTCCATGATGGCCCCTGAGACTTGGGGGCAAAGGGTTCGATATAGATGTCTCATTTGTGGCAGCTCAGTCCATGGACCTTCTATGCACTTTGACTAGCTGTGAGTTTCTGCATTAGCCACTATCCAGAGAGAGAGAGAGAGAGAGAGAGAGAGAGAGAGAGAGAGAGAGAGAGAGAGAGAGAGAGAGAAAGTTGCTTGTTGCTTGTTGCTTACAGGCTGAGATCCACCTAGTCCAACTTTTCCTTTTGTATACAAAGGAAAGTCCCAGAATCCAGTAGTTGTTCAGTTCATGAGGCTGTATGTCTCAGCTAGTCTTCAATATAGGGTAGAATCCTGAAGAATGGACTCATCATCAAGACCAAGGGCAAGCAGGCAAAGTGCAAAAGCTTCCATCATCCATGTTTCTTATATAGATAGCCACCAGAAGTGGTGACCTAGATTAAAGGTGGATCATACCATCTCAAAAGATCCAGATTAAAGGTGTGTCTTCCTGGGGAGGCAGAGCCAGGCAGATCTCTCTGTGTTGGAGGCCAATCTGGTCTACTGAGGGAATTCTAGAACAGCCAGAGCTACACAGTAAAACCTTGACTTAAAATAACAAAACAAAACAAAGGAAAAAGGCAGGAAGAAGAGAAGGAAGGAAGGAAAAAATGAAAGAAGGAAGGAAGGAAGGGAGGGAGGGAGGGAGGGAGGGAGGAAGGAAGGAAGGAAGGAAGGAAGGAAGGAAGGAAGGAAGGAAGGAAGGAAACAAACAATCTCTTACAAGTATACTCAGTGCTTGGGTTTTAATTCCACATGTAGTCAAGTTGATGAGAATGACCATCACATGTCTTTTATCCCTGTTAAATTGATTTTTATATATGTTGTAAAATAAGTTCAATATAGTTTTCTGCACGTGTGTGCACTAAAGAACTAGTCTTTCCTGATAGAGTTGTATTAGTTACTGTCTCCAAAATCACTTAATGGAGCAGGGGAAACAGCTCTCTATATAAGTATTTCTTGTGCAAACAGGAGGACCAGAATTTGGAGGATTAGAGTTTGGATCCCCAAAACCTACATAAAGGCTGTGGGCACTTGTGACAGCCACCTGCAGTGCCAGTACACTAAAGTAGACAGAGAGTCCTAGGGCAGACTAGCTAGGTAAATTAGCTGATTGCTGAGTTATCAATTCATTTGAGAGACCTTATCTCAATAAATAAAGTGGAAATAAATCAAAGACAACACCAGATGTCAATTTTGAAGTTGCAGAGATTCACACACATGGTCACCCATAAGTACATATCATATACATCAAATGCAAAAATATTAATTGATCATAAATCTAAGATTTTACTTCTGAATTGTTAGTTTTATCTTCTGATCAGTATGTTTTCAGTATTTTTAAGTAGATCAATGTGTCTCCAATATTTTTAAGTAATTTTTGTTCATGCATTTGTACAAAGCATTTGTATTATATGAGAAAAACATGAATAAAGTAAAAGAAATATTAATTTTGCTGTATTGGAAGGAGTTACTTTGCTCCCAGTTCTTCACTGACCTGTACGAGCATGCTCTTTTACCTTGGCCTGATAGGTGTGGGTGACAGAGTACACTTTGGACATGAGACTTTTGATTCTGGTTTTTAACCTGTTGTATTATGCTCTGAGCCTTAGAGTTGAGCAGATAATCGACTTGTACTTAGATGGTTGGTTTTGTTATCTGGCACTTCTGCTACCATTGTAAAAACAGCATGCCTTGGGAAGTCATCTTGCCAAACGTCCTGCAGAAGCCTGAGCCAAATCTGAACCCACTATGTGATCTGGAACCCAATGTAAAATAAACCAGACCCCAGTGAAAAATCAGACATGCAGGTGAGAAGCATATGCCTTTCAGTATTAACCACTGCCAAGCTATCATGTCTATTCTGTGTAAATAGCTAAAACACCTACAATTTAGATATAACCACATAATTTACACATGTAGGACCTAAAACTTAGACATAACCTTCCATTCTTCTGACTAAAATGACATTATAAAAGTGTGTGTTTGTGTGTGTGTGTGTGTGTGCTCTCTTCTTGTTTTTCCTATAATAGCTATTTATCAAAAGTCCTTGATAATAGTGGGAAGAGTGATAAATACTTGTAATCCCAGAACACAGGAAGAAGCAAGAGCATCACAAACTCAAGCTTATTTTTGGATACACAGCTAGTCTGAGGCCAGTCTAGGCCTAAAACATAAGACCCTAGCCCAAAACAAACAAACAAACAAACAAACAAACAAACCTATAAAGAAGCTTACCACAATCACAGTCACCCATTTTATCATCCACACAAGTCAAGATTGAGGAGCTGTATCTGTCTTCTACCCATCCCTATATTTCTTTTCCTATCGCATAGAAACCTGCACTGAGTTTCAGTCTTTTCTGTATCAACCTTGCTCTACAGATAACACTTTAATAAGCCGATTTAGCCAAAACTCAAGGAGAATCCAGTGAGTTTTGTTTGCTATGTATTTACAATTCAGATTCACCTATGCCATTTGACTAAATCCTCTCTATTTTCCTTCTGAAGAAGGGAGGGAGATTTAAAAGAGAGAAAACTAATTTTGTGAATTCTTTTAGAATGTTCCATTATGTCTTTGGACACTTATATTTAATCTTAAAGAGTGAAGCTGATGCCATAAAATTCCTGCCTTCGTTTATGTCCTTTGAGTTCACATGAAAACCTGGGAGAATTATGAATATATTATTTGTTTTTTATTGGTATAGTAAGTTAAAATATCAAACCATACCCTTGAGGGAAAATGGTATTCAGAGGCATAGTCAGAATAATTTTCTGAAAGACTTCAGAGGGTCTGGCATTGAGCATATCTGAAATCTGTGAATACATTTTGAATAAACATGTATAAGAAATACAGCAAACGTTAAAAGTAGCCTTTCAGGACACAATGCTCTGTGCTCATGATGAGTAATAAATATTTTCAGTATTCTTTAGTGATGGATGTGCCACATCTAAACTAAGACATACAGTACTCTGAAGAGCTAGCCAGATGGCTGAAACTGTCTAAACTTTCCTGGACAGCTCTCAGCAACGAGCAGAAGTTTTTTTTTCTGCTTCTTGTTTCACTTCTTCTTTCCCCAAGGAAGATCACATTGTTCGGGTCATCAAACAACAATTGATCTGGTTTCATTTTGGCATCTCTTTCAAATGGTTACCTTGGGAACCCCAAGGCACACACAGAATACTGTACTTACACTATGCGGACACTGAGCCATGCGGCAACTTCCTTCAGGGGGCCCACCATTTATCATCTCACAAACAGAAACACTGATCTAGCTTCCACAATGGCCTCTCTATGTCTGCTCAGAGGGAATGGCTGCCCCCTCTTCCCTGAAAGGCTTCTGGGCTGGTTTCTCTGGGGACTAGGGGTCCCGCACCAGGTATTCCTACAGCTGAGCCTGCAGCTGGCCTTTGGGAGGCAGTTACTAATATCTGGCTCAAATAAGGATTCACTGAACCCAGTTTGTGTGTACTCTCTAAGCCAGTGCTTCTTAAGCCTGTGGGACGTGACTCCCCGACAGGGGTCACCTATCAGATATCTTGCATATCAGATATTTGCATCATGATTTAAAACAGTAGCAACATTACAGTTATGAAGTAGCAAGGAAATAATTTTATGGTTGGGGTTAGAACCATTGCTGTAAGCCATAATTAAAGGGGAAAAATATCTGCTCTGTTAGCTACTCAGTGTGAAATTCCCCAGACTGAAACAACCAGAAAAAAGCAAAGGGCAGGAGACTCAAAGTGCATCAACTGAAGCACTACACTGGGCCCTGGGAGATGACTCAGGGGAAGCATGCAGAGTGTGCCCTGGAGACTGTCACTGTCAGGGCTTATGAAGGATGAGCTGGATCACGCTAGATAGACCCTAGCAATTTATTATAGCCAGACCCCTAGGAGCTCCTCTCCCCACGTGTTCACTTAAGGGTTCAGAACTTCATAACAAAGCAGAAGTCAGAGGGCCTGAGACTTCAGGATTAGGGTGGAGGGAGCTGCCCATGTGTCAGGCCCCATAACTTATCAACTCACGAGCCTACCGTTGGGATAGTAACCAGACACAGTACCTTTGCTTGCTTACATGCGAGCACACAATCACACACACATACACACACACACACACACACACACACACACCCCTCAAGCTGAAGCTTGCAGAGTTCTCAGATCATGGTATCTGCTGGAGGAGGCAAGCCTCTGTCAGTGAACAGTATGATCACTAAGACTCCAGTGTGGGCCCTCATTAATGGGTTGCTCTCTTTGGGAATCTTCCTCCAAAGAGCAGTAGTGTGGTCTTTCCATTGTAAGAGAAACTGCAGGTGTCTTCTTAACCATGACAGCTCTGTTGATGAAAGAGTAAAGAACCCGCCTTAAAGTCAAACACCAGTGCACCCAGAGAGGAGGTACACAGCTGCTGGCTTCCATCGCGGCAGCCACTGTACTTCTCAGTGAGCAGGAATCAAACGCTTGACTCACTGTGGGGTTGGTGGGGCAGATAAATACCTTTTTCTATGACTAGGCTGGAGACACACCCAGGACCCCCACCAAAAGGAGGGACAGGAAAAGAGAAATAATTGGTAAACACAGAAAATGTTTCAATAGAGAAAAGAGGAAACAGAACACTTTGTAGCCCTGTTATCAGCAGAGGCAGAGCTAACACTTGGGGATATCAAACTTAAAGAAGCTCACTGGACAGGTCCGGGTATGTGGTTTTATTTTTGGTGGTGGTTCTGTAACTAATGTGCTCTTTCGTATCAAGGTGAGTCCCGTTAAACTATTGTCTTATGTTTTGTCAAAGCCCTTGGAAATAGAAGACATTTGTTCCTGCTGCTGTCTACACTTTGCAAAAATTAAAAGAAGTCTCTCTCTATATATATAGTGATAAGACTTCTTCAAAAATATATGAGTTTAGAAGACAGGCTCTTTAGATCTAGTTAGATATAATCAGAAAAAGTTTCAGAGTTAATTTCACAAGTTACAAATTCAGAGACAACAATAAGGTAATGATGACATCGTATAACTGAAGTTATTTTGTTTCTGGTTTCTGATGAAATTTCTTTGGTATCTGTGATTTTTATTTCATCTAAAATCTACAAAAAGCTTATGAAATGTCTCACTTGGCTTTATGCTCACTAGTTAGGTACCTAAAGCCAGGAAGATATATGTTCCAGATACACAGAAAGCATGTATGCAAAGGAACATAAATAAATAAATAAATAAATAAATAAATAAATAAATAAATAAGCAAGCAGAAAAAGAGAGGAAGGGCAGGAAAACTTACAATTCATTAAATTATAATTTTGAACATTTCACTACCTGTTATTTCGGCATGTTCATATGCTCTCTTCAATAGTTGTCTGGTGATAAATCTATGTAGTTGATTATTAAACATTTATATTTTGAAATATAATCAAGTTTTGAAAATTAAACTGTCTCATTTGTTTAACATGACTTAACATCCAATGTGGGGAAATTTTTAAGTAATGCATGCAAGAAGCCAGGCTTGCCAGGCGTTCCTCACACAGTCCCACAGCTGATCTAAGCTATCGCTTTGTTGATGTTGAACAGACTTGCCTCATCAGGGTTGGATAATGACTTGTCCCTATTCTTCACTGGACCAAGCCTAATAGGCATGTACCCTGGACCTGATAGAGTGATCCGTGCTGGGTCTATGATGGAAAGCCAGATACAACAGGCTGCGGTGGTTCTCGACTTCTAATGTTGAGAATCCATGGAATGGAAGGGCTCATCCATAGACAGGTATGTCCACCAATGAGGAAGCATCTATATAGATAATACTTGGTGCCAAATGAAATTGGTGGGATGCAGTTAAGTATGGAGATACTTGTAGCAAACACTCTCTCTATACAGAATACTGAGGGTGGCAGCTATTTGAGTCTAGTCCTACGGAGTCTTTTGTGTTTGAACATGAAGGTGATATTTTAGGATATTTTAGAAAATTATTCAGAAGTCCAGTGATGGGAAAAATAAAGTGTCCCGTGTGTCATCCCGTTTCTCATTTATACTTTTATGAATATGTCCTGTTTTTCACTGTGGGGGTGACATGGTGTACCTAGCTCAACACATTACTTGCTTTATGTTTCCATCACCCTCACTAAAGAATTGTGTTTTATGGCTGGCTATGCTGTACAGGGTTAAAATGGGAAAGCAAATTCTTTCCTTGTAACACTCTAAAATAGCATGAATCCTCCTAGCGACTTTTCAATTTCTGCCATACAGGTTGTGCTTGGAATTAGATGTCACCACAAGTCATTCACAAAGGCATTGAAAATAGGAACTGCCAATATAATTTTGGTTGTAAAATGAATACTCCAGGCATAAAAAATAAATTGAGAAGGGAAAATTATATTTCTGAACTTCTGCAGAATTTGACCGATTCTCGGGAACACTGGGGAAGTCCATCATTAATGACCAGAGCCTGAGTCAACTTAATTTCTAGAAACATCTGTCATGAAAGATATCACACTCCTTTGGTCTTCTAAATTTCAACAAGGCCTCTCAAAAATTTTATGATCACTCACAGAAATGTTACGTAAACAAGTTCCTTCCAATCACCCTCAAAGATAGAGCATGTATTTCTGGCAGTAGGTAGGCAATCTTTATTTACTATATTCTTAATTTATTCATCAGTTTAATAATGTAATGGGTTTGGATTTCATTTTAATTAGTAGGCAAGAGAAAAATAACTTAAGTGTGTTATTATCTTGAGATTGTACAAATAAATGAAGCTACTAGGTTAGCTATATTTTAATATGAGGACTTACAGTCTGTTTTGATAGAAGTGTAAAACTTTGAATGTATGAACCAAAAAGCTAGAATATTTTTTTCCTTTACTAAAGGTGATGTCTCCTGCAAAAAGCTCACGGGCTTTAAGCAGCCACAAAAAGTAGTTTGGGGAAACGGAGTCAGCTAATCACAGGACACAGAGTCAGATACCGAAGCTCCAGTAATATCCAGCCTTTGCTGAAATTTATCTGCTCAGTTTTGAGATATTTGTGGCCTATTTGAGCACCTTGAGCTGTCCAATATCTCAAAAGTATTGCCCATGGCATAAAAAAAAAATCAGAAGATATGAAGAATCATGTTGCCGTTAATGGCCAAAACTTAGTTTTAAAAAATGTTTGAGTGATCAAACTTGAAACAGAATTCTATTTTCAGGCACAATAAAATCAGAATACAAGGTAAATTCTAGGGGAGAGTGCTTACTAATATAAAATATTCAATTACTTCCCCACTGAGATATTTAGCAGAATCATTACTTACTTCAACAATTTAATTGCAAAGGATAAACAGATGTTTGTTATTTTTACAAGCACTGTGTTAAGACACTTCCTGTTTTACCAGTCAGTAAAAGTCACTACAGGGGTATTAATGTGAGGTGTTTATTTTTTCCTGACTTAGAACTCCTCTTAATGAAAACCAGGGGAGGTAGGACATATAGAACATCATGTCAGGAAATGCTGACATCAAAAGATGCAGCTTTCATAATTCGAAGCAGCAGTTATCTTTGTTGTTACGAAGGATATGTTAGCCTCTCAGGCTTATTGCATTAGAAATACTTCCCTTTAGCATGAAATGTCCAACTGGTTGAAAATTTAGAAGACTAATGCAGTGTCTGCTTTCATGGTCATGACCATGATCGGTACAAAAATTCACCTTTACAGGGAGAAAATGTCACAGAAAAAGAAATGGGATTGTTTTGCTGAAAACTGGCACAAGTCTGATAAGTGTATTTGAAAAAAATAAAGGAAGAAGGAAAGAATTGAAGGCCTTCTATATGCTGTCCGTTTACAGCTATTGTGTTCTTCCACTAACTTTAGCAGTAAGAGCAGTATGTTAAGTAAGACATTGGAAGACAAGATAAAATAATGAAGCAAGAGTATTTGGTATTAATTTTCAGAAATTATCCATTTAATGGAGATATTTTCCTTGGCTGCGCTGGAGTAAGATTTTGAAAATGTCTGGCCACTTAAGTAATTTTTTAAAGAAAAGATTCATCTTATTGATTAATTAAAAAAATATTTATTGGGGAAGTGCTAAGGGTCAAACCAAGGTATTCCATAGTCTAAGCAAGCTTCTCCCACTGACCTACATCTCAGCCCTGTAAGTCATTTTAATTGTTATCAAGATACAAAAGCATACATTTTTTTGTCTGAAAACCTGAAGTAGGTCTTCACTCATATACACAAACACAGACACAGACACACACACACACACACACACACACGGTAATAAAAAAATAATATTTTGTTTTTGTTTTTAAGTGAGGAGGCACATGTCAGATGGAAGTCACACACATTGCTCTTCCTTAAAGTTAAGCTTGAGAAAGTTGCTGGGGGGGGGGAACTCCAGGTCTATGATCTACAGGTCCCAGCAGGAACTGTTGCATGCCCCTGTTGGACTCCAGGGCTGAGATTATCTGCTTTTCATCATTCACTGAACCTAACATTCTATTCCCCTTCCTTTGGATTATCAAGCTGTTTTCTGGAAGGAGAAATACTTAACACTTTTCCAGGTATGTAAGTGACTATATCCTCCCCTGGCCTGTCTTCATCTGGGTGCATCAGACAGTAAATCATGTTCTCCCAAACTTAAAGCACCACAAATCCATCCTGAAATTTTAAAGGCTCTTTGTTTCTCACATTACAACTTGTTATCAATGTAGTTTCTTGTCACATTGACTTTTGGAAGAAGAGTAGTGGAGACAGAACCTAGGACTTCATACATAACACTGTACCACCAAGCCCCTAATTTAAAAGCACATGAATGTAAGTGGTAGTGTTTATGTTTATTATTAATTGCTTAGAACCTTTCCTGTCCCGATGACTGCTCTGATGTCCTGGATACTGTTCTTCTCCTCTTTTCTTCCTTTTCTTCTAGCTCTACATATTTGCTCACTGGATTCTAGCAAGAAGATCTATCTCTCCTTGTGTGTACTGTGAACTTTAGTTCATTCTTTGTTAGTCAAATAAGAAGTCTGTTTGTACTTATTGTGCCCCCAAACACACACTGGGGACACTTTCTAATTAATTCTTGATTTACATGTCATCAGTCCCCAAAGACTACGAATCTACAGCCCAAGAGCAAAGTTCCATATATTTTTCATTCCCACCATGCAAAAGAAATCATAAGCCTTTGCTAAATGACCAACGCTCTGATTTTATGTTGGAAAGTAGCTACCAGCTTTCCTTACAAATGACAACACAATGACTTGGATTTTTGTCTTCCATTTTTCTGACAGTATTTTGCCACCATGGTGCCTGTGTTACTGATTCTTATGGGAGCTTTGGCAACACTGCAAGCTGACGTACTTTCTCATCAAAAGTGTAAGCACCTTCTATTCAATAATGTTTGGTTTTGCTAAAGTACATTATAAAATAGGTAATAGCTGGTTTTCTCCTAAATAAGCATTCTACTGGGAAATTTTTATAAAACAATATAAACTCTTGAGATTTAAGAAGGTTGTGTGGGCAAAAATGTAAATTCTATGCTTCAATGGGAAATTCAATTCTAAGAGTACAAACTGACATCGCGGAAGAAAGCAGTCTCGGGAGGCCACATTTAGGACTTCCACTTCCATTGGTAACTTTACAAAAGGCTTCAAAGGAAGCAAGAAAAAAGTCTACCATTTCTCTTTTTTCCCCTCTACCCCCTTGTTGATCTAAGGGTTTGGTATGATAATAGAGGTCAAGAGAGGAAAACTGTCTGACGGTACCAGCTCAGCTCTGTCTAGAATTCTCTGTAAAGACCACATTTCACCAAGCAATTGAAATATACACAGTCCGTCTACAGCAATGAACTTTGGAATTTAGTTATCTAATTTAGATGTGAGAAGCCACAGTAGCCAGTGGCTGCTGGAATAAAGGTGAACTACATAGACAACCCTGGAAACCCTTGCATGTCAAATGCAGGTGCAGAGTCATAAAGGCCTTTAAAGGTCAACAGAAAGCACTGAAAATTTAGTAAATGAGTAAATTAAAGATTGTAATATGTGTATCACAATGTAAAGTGTCACCCTAGTTTGAGTGAGAAATTTTAAGAAGTTGTCTAAGCATATGGCCAGGATAACATAACAAAGGGAGAGGTGTATTGAAATTGTTTTTCTTTCTTCTCTGTGCTCATTCTGTTTTGCAGCATCTCTACAATGATGCTCTACAATCAGTGGCTACTGATTCCTTAATTAAATGAAATATTTTAGTATGAAAGCAAATCTGTTTTTCCACTCAAATAGTTTTGGCTATGATGCATAATGAGAAATACATGTATTTTACATTGTGAATTATTGGTTTTATAAGTAGGTACTTTCATGCAATGAAAACCAGATGTCTTTGAGAAAACTGTTGTCATATTTAACTCCCATTCCTGGTGTTTTCTACCTATCTTCTATACTACTATAAAAAGGGGAGGGGTGGGAATTAGAACTCTAGAAGTTATCACAACCATTTCACTGGTTATGATGCTTATTTTGAAACTACAGCTTCGATAACAATATGGTAGGCTGTTCATATTCAAGAAAAACTTGTGAAAGTTACAAATAATACATGAACAATGAACTAGCAATAATTTTAAGGAAACTTTTGACAAATTATTTCAGTGTTATATATTCTAATAAGCTACAACAAACCAGCATGTTATTTAAGAAAATAATTAAAATTTGTTCAGGACCAAGAATACAGCTTAGTGGTAATATATACCTTTTCCATATTCACCAACCCTGAGTTTCATTCCCAACACAGTATACAAAAAAGTGCTCTTTATGGAAAACTGTGTATTGTATCATTGGTTTCCTTTTGTTTTTAATTAATAGTTTTACTTCTACCACCTGTCAATTTTACCATTAAAGCCATTGGATTAGCTCAAGTTCTTTTACACTGGGACCCAAATCCTCACCAAGAGCAAAGGCATGCTGATCTAGTGTACCATGTGAAAATAAATGCCCCACAAGAAGATGAAGTAAGTGTTGTGTCTGATGACAATCATTACCAAGAGTAAGATCGTCTTGTGTTATCAGTAGGATCCGTAAAATAAATTAGACCAATGCTTATTATTCAAGATGAAACATTAGCATAGAAGACTTTATCTCAAGGAAAATTCTCTCCTTCAAGAAAGAATACTCCCTACTGCCCCCTCCTTTTCTTCCCCCACCGTGTGTGTGTGTGTGTGTGTGTGTGTGTGAGTGAGTGAGAGAGAGAGAGAGAGAGAGAGAGAGAGAGAGAGAGAGAGAGAGAGA
>NW_021604665.1:14747967-14750221 GCF_004785775.1 Grammomys surdaster | reverse complement strand
AGAGAGAGAGAGAGAGAGAGAGAGAGAGAGAGAGAGAGAGAGAGAGAAAGAGAGAGAGAGCATGTGTTTGTTATATACTTGTTAGTGTGGGTGCGTGCACATGTGCAGGCTGGTGTTCATGCATCTGTGTGAAGCCCACAGGTTGACACTTTCCTTAAACACTTAAACACTCTCCAAGACTTTTATTTTCTGAGAGAAGGCTCTCACTGAATTTTGAGGTTCTCATTTTTGATAGGCTTATGAGCCAATGACATTTGGGGACCCATCTGTCTCTGCCTAATCCTCAGTTCTGAGGTTATAGGTGCATGCTGTCATATGACTCGAATTTTACATTTTTTTAAAATTTATTGACTGAGCCTCTCCACAGCCTGTTTGCCAACTTTTCAAGTGTAATGTATTTGATAGTATTGTTTACGTACCTCCCAACGTGTCATTAAAGTAGTGAGCAAAATGGTACAAGGGTCAAGGACAAGTTCATGGACTATGTTATGGGTCTTAAGTTGATTTCTTGCAGTCTCTGATTTATGGTAGGGATGTAGTAACATGACTGCCATGTATTATATTTATAGTAAGGTGAAAGAAAGGGAGGTGTGATTTGTATTAACCATTTTCTAGTAAATATGAATTTTAAAGAATTTCATGTCAAGAAGTTGCTTCTGGAGAGGAGACTGGCATCAAAGATGAGAATAAAAGGTAACTTGGGAGGCAGAGGCAGGTGAATCTTTGAGTTCGAGTCTAGCCTGAACTACTGAGCGAGTTCAAGGAGAGCCAAGGCTACTCAGAGAAACCCTGTCTTCAAAAACTAAGAAAAAGAAAAAAAGTGAAATGTGTTCATATGTCACTTAAGAAACTGCGTTAATGTTACAATGGGTCTTTTCTAAGATCACGTTATTCTGTTTCACTTATGCATCATTTTCCAAGTGGAGTCAAGGGCCTATTTGATTAATATTGTTTTTCTCTTACATGCAATGATTGGCGGGCTTTATTTTAGTATGATACCAAAACGACTGAAAGCAAACATGTGAGCCCCCTTCATGAAGGCTTTGCAGCTAGTGTGAGGACCATTCTGAAGAGCAACCGTTCAGACTGGGCCAGCAGTTGGGTTTCTGCTGAACTCAAAGCACCACCAGGTAAAGGACATGGGAATCTAAGTTTCGTATCTTACACCTCTCAAAACAGAAAAGAAAAGCCATCTTTCATTAAAACAGCACCATTGCCTTCCAATCCCCTTCCACAGCACCCACGTTCCAACCATGCCTGTCATAGGGTTTCCATTGGCACACTCCTGTAAGTCACCCCTAAATTTATACCAGACTCTAGTGGAAGCTGGGGCTTTTCATACATATAAGCAGAGGTAGCTTACATGACAAATAGAGACACAAGAGTGGAAAAAAAAAAAGAAATAGGTAGGCCATCAGATCCTAGGATATTCCACTTTCCTAAATCATATATGTCTCAGCCAACATCTATTACTGTTTTTCAAGTTTTTCTTCTATCCAATTCATCGGAGAAGAAGATTGTACCTGTATTATTAGTCAGCTTTCTTTTTACTATAGCAAATATGTAAGATAATACACCTATTTTGGTTTCTGGTTTCAGTGGGGGTTTCCACCAATGACCTGGGAGCCTATCAGTTTTTAGGCCATGTGGAAACACAGCACATTATGCCAGAAGCAGTTGGTAGATGTCTAAAGCCAGGGAGCAAACAGGAGGCACAAAAAGAACAAGGGTCCAACTCTCCTTAAAGATGTATCCCCAAACACCTCCCAGAAGTCCCCAATTCCGAAAGGGTTCTCCACTTCTCAATAGCACCAACAGCTGCAGAACAAAGTCTTTAACAAAATAAACCCTGGGGGCTTGCTTAGCCAAAGCCCCCAGACTGTGTTGGTGACAACATAGATGCTTGTTGCATTGAGCCATAATTCTTTAAAGAGTTTCCAACAGGCTAAACTCTAAGTAAAGAGGGTACTTCAAAGAACACAGAGGTATATAAATATAGGTCATTGTGTGCCATGTATTTAAGCCATTATTTTATCTCTCAGGAACAACTGAATTTCCTTTATACAATATTTCTTTCAGTGTTAAGTTTCTATAGAACTCCCAATATGTACCAACTAGACTTGAACTTTCAGACATTACTGGTATTGTACCCTCAATACATGTTGACACCAAGTATGTATAATTTATGCCACTAACCAAGTGAAAAGTCACACTGAATAATCATGGGGTAGAACTGGAAAACTGCTTTGACATG
>NW_021604665.1:14710405-14745067 GCF_004785775.1 Grammomys surdaster | reverse complement strand
CTCCTCGGCCTTCCCCCCCCTCCCCCCCCCCCTCCCTTCTCCCCTCTCCCCCCCTCCCCCCTCCCCTCCATCTTCCTCTTCCCTTCCCCAGCCCTTTCTTCCTCTCTCATATGTATATGTGTAGTATATACATACTGGTGCAGGTGTGCTTGTTTATTCAGAAGCCTAGGATTAACATCAGGTTATCCTCTTCTATTGCTTTTCCACTTTATTTTGTGAGGAGCAGAAATTTTCAATGGATCTGGAACTTGACATTTGGGCTAGACTGGATGGCTAGCTAGTGAGGTCCTAGTATCCACTTATCTCTACTACCCAACTGTTAAAGTAACTTTTATGCTCCTAAAGTTATTCTCATCTCTAAGACTTACTGCTTCAGTCTGCTTACCTAGTCTTAGTCCTAGAAGCTTCTATCCTCCATAGAATCTAATCTAGGCCTAGACTATTTTCACCCTCTGAGACTTACTATTGAATAAGTTTAACCTTCCAAGTTTTTCTGAGCTGGCTGGTCAACTCAGCTGTTTTGGTTAAACCTCCTCTCGAAGCCTCAATCTGGCTTCTTTTTTTAGCCTCTCCTAAATTGCTCTGCTTATCCTTAAAGTAACTCTAGCAATACATTCTTATCTTCTGGCTTCTTCTCATTCTTTGCCTCATTCTGACTTCCCTTGTGTCTAGCTTGTTCTCTTTCTGCAACCTGTCTCTTTACAACTCTCCCAGAAAAGCTGCATTCTCCTTTCTCTCCTCTCTTTCTTCACTGCTCTCTTAAAGGGCTCTCCTTTTCCTCTCTTCTCACGAAAGGCTGGCATATACTATTCTGTAAGATCTTTCTCTGATTTGTCACCTTGTCTGACAGACAATTAGACATTACTTTCAAACATGGGTGCTTCCTTCTATGAACTAACTTTACCATTATTGTTTGGGATTAAAGATGTGTACTAGAGACATGTTTGAATTCTAGCCAGAGGGATTAAAGATGTGTGCTAAGGCTGACCTATACCACAGCTAGAAACAGGTTTTTTTTTCCAGTAAATGACACAATCTTGAGGTTCACAGAGTTCACAGACGAATATCCTGCAACACCTAATTGCTACCACCAGCTCTGGGATTACAGCTATTTTCATCTGAGTGCTGGGAATCTGAACTCAGGTCCCGGTGCTAGTGCTTTACTGTGTAAAGACATATTTAGGTCAATATGTTGTTTTTACTTAGAAGCTTCTTATTGTATCTGACTTAACCAATCCAAACAAAACAAAACACCAATAACAAAAAATAAACACTGAAGCCAGAAATGAGAAGTGATTTACTCAGAGTTGTCCCCCTGCTGGGAAATGGAGGTCGGCACATGGTTCATGTTCTCCCCATCAGCATAGTCTATCTTGGAAAATTTAAGAGATGCTGAGTGCACATTGCAATGAGCTGAGAAGGGGGAAAGAATTTATCAATCACTTTCATTATAGTGGTTTCTGTTCTTTAGATGTGTAAGTCTATTTGGTACAGCCATACCAAGAACTTCATGAGAAGCTACTTGCTCCTTGTGGCTTTGAGACTGGTTGATTTACACCTAATGGTAAACCTTGAGAAGAGCATATCTTAGAAATGGTGGGTTGGGCTACCAGCCTTGATCACTGATTGTATAGACTTGCCACTGACCTCTCTTCTTCTTACCTAGATCAAGTGAATCCTCCAATGAATGTCTCAGTGGAAATTAAAAACAATTCTCTCTACATACAATGGGAGAAACCACTTTCTGCCTTTCCAGGCCATTGCTTTAATTATGAATTGAAAATTTGCAACACAAAAAATGGGTGCGCTCAGGTAATTCTTCATATCATTCCAGTATTCCATGATAGGCATTCATTATTTGTGGAATATTTAAAACATTGGTTCTCAACTGTCCTGATGCTGTGATCTTTAATATAGTTTATCATGTTGTGATAACTCTGAACCATAAATTACTTTTGCTCTTATTTTCATAACTGTAGTATTGTTACTGTCAGGAACTGTAATGTAAATATTTTGGGGCATAGAGGTTTGCCAAAGGGATCACAACTCACAGGTTAAGAACTGCTGATTTAAAAGTTTCAGTATTGACTGCTCTGGGTGTTTTTATGTAGCAGCAAAGTCAATGTTAACTTACATCTGCCCCAGGTATTTATTACAGAAATAAATCAAATCGTATGTTACTTTTATATTGAAAGAACATACTTTGTGTTCAAAATAATACAAAGGATAAAATGAAACTCATTTCTAAGAGCTTTACTAAAAATACAAATGATACAACTACTGAGCAAGAGAGGAAGGCAAGTTTTCCAAAGGTTAGAATTATCCTTGGAGGCTGTAATTCTACTTCTAGGTATACATGAAAAAGACTTCAAAACATGGTCTCAGAAGGGTGTCTGGACCCCCGTGATTACAACAGCATTACTCACTTACAAAGCCCAGAGCTGAAGCAGCCCCACTATCCACTAACAGAGTCAGACTTGGTGGCACACACCGATGATTCCAGCACCCGAGAGGAAGGTTGAGATAGGAGAAATGTTATACATTTGAAGCTAGTCTAGCTTCATAGCAAGATTCTTACACACACAAATGAAGAGATATTCATTATCCAGTCTTTGAAAGGAATTCTGATAGATGCTATGATATGAATGAACCTAAGGACAGCAAACAAGGTGAAATAAACAAAGCACAAAGGACAAATATTATATGAAAAGGGTATGATTCTGCCTTTAATGAGATGCCAAGGGTAGTAAAACACATATAAACAAAAGATAGCATCGTGGCTGCCAGGAAATGGGGAATGGAAATTAGGGACCATTGTCTAATGAAAACAGACAGATTGTGAGGTTTTCATTATTGGGTGAGGGGAACTGAACAGGGGGTCTCATGCATGCAGAACAGGACACATGCCCCCCAGCCATGGAGCTCTCAGTCTTGCAAGATGAAAAGTGTGTTACAGTCTGCTTGCACAACTGCATAGCTGTTTAACATTTCTGGCCTGCACATTTGAAAACAGTGCAGAGGACATATCGTATACCCATGGGGTTTTATTATTTTATTTTATACATTGTCCACAGTAACTGTTGAATAATTATATTTACCATCTTACTGTCAATTTAAGCCAGACACCTCCTACACACACACACTCTTAAAGATAAATAACTCCTCATAGTTACAAAGCTGAGGTTAGGACTCCACCTCATGTCTTACAAACAGAAGAAATCAAGAGCCCGTGAGATGGTTCAGCAGGTAAAGACACTTGCTGTTTAGAATGCTTTCTGGAGTCAATTCCTGAAGCCCCCAAGGTGGAAGGAGAGGATGGACTGCCTCAAGTTAGTCTCCCATCTCCACATGTGTGCTGTGGCACACACACACACACACACACACACACACACACACACACACACACACAAATACATCTGAAAATAATTAAAAGAGACAAACTAAACACAATTAAACCAATATCTACAAATTGGCTTCTAGGGTTAGCACATAAAGAGAGATAAGGCCTTGTTTTTTGTAGTCTGGAGTAAACCAAATGCTACACCCTATTAATTTTAAATTATGTGCCAAATCATGGGGTATATTACTTTCCTGTGTCCTTCCAAGCTGGTGGTTCACATAAAAATAAATCAATACATAAGATAAGTCCCACTCTGGCAAATAAGGTCACAGCCTCCCTATCATAGAAAGGATCAACATAATGCAGAGGGGAGAGGAAACAAAATAACCTTGTAGCCTAGACATCCTGGAGCTAAAAGCAACCTGGGGGAGGTCAGAAAGATCCTCTGTGAAGGACTGGCTTTCTTTTGTAAATTTCTAATCTACCATAAGTTAGCACTTTCATAAAATAAGTTAAAAGATATCAAATAAAATTTTATATATATACATATATATATATATACATATATATATATATATATATATGTATATATATATATGTATATATATATATATGTATATATATATATATCTCCAAAGATAGGAAAATATAAACCAATATGTCTGCAAGCACAATTCCACAATTCATGTGTTTGGATGTCACAGCAGTGTCCAACGGCTCTCCTGGTTTCTAAACTGTGCTCTCACTGTCTGCACTGATCTTATCAGACACTGGTAATCAGCACTTCCTGACTCATACCAATCCACAACCACACTGTGCCTGGTAGGGATGTGAGGAAAGAAATAACCCAGAGGCATGTGAGGCATGCTTCCTTCAGCCAAGTGGTAGTGACTGGGCTGGCCTGAACACAAGGTGAACTCTAGACTTGTAACCCTGTACCTTACATAGGGATTTCAGAGTGGCTCTGTGAGGTTTCTATTAAAAGCCGAACAACATCTACATCAAAACCCCACTCATGGGCAAGGAGCAGCACCCAAGGATTTTTCGTGATAGAGAAGTATAGTATTTACAGGATAGAAGGGTAATTTTGGTAGCAGTGTGAAAGTTGGATGTGAGGCTGGGGACCATGTGTACTCAGGGATATGAGCTACTATGACAGTCCAAGCATTAGACCAGGAAAGTCCATGAAGGCTGTGGCCATTGAAGCAGTACAAAATACGTGCTTTTTAGGATTGTGACTTAGCAATGTGGAATGGCGAGGGAACAGATTATGTGTGCTGTTGGAACTGGCTCCAATTTTTCTACATGAAACATTAATTTGTCCACGCTGCATCACCTAGCCCTTCAGCCGACCGTTTTATTTATTTTAGTTACAAGATCACTTTCTTCCTCGGGGTAACTGCCAAGAAATCACACTGGCACTCTGTAGAATAAACTCATGACTATGCTCTATTGACTTTAGATTACTTGCTAAATAATGAGCCACATTACCCACATGTGACCTCTCAGGCTGGTGTTTTATATAAGTTACATGTCTAGGCGTTATTATAATGTTATTTTTTCCCATTTAGATGGAAAAGCTGATCACCAATAAGTTCATCTCAAAAATTGATGATGTTTCTACATATTCCATTCAAGTGAGAGCAGCTGTGAGCTCACCTTGCAGAATGTCAGGAAGTTGGGGCAAGTGGAGTCAACCTATCTACGCGGGTGAGTCCCTGTTGTGTATTTAAAAGCAGTGGCAGCAGTTAATCATGGACATGTGCACATGTTCTCTCAAGTCTTGAAGTGGCTTCATCTTGATTCTGCCTAATCACCCATTTATCTACTGTGTCTGCAACTAGACACAGATGTCTTAGGAACCTAGTTGTCCTGCTTTCTCCCTAGCACAAGCCCTTGCTAGGTCTATTTTATTTTGTCCAATTCTTGTTTTTATTTATCTATTTTGATTTTCTGGGTTTGGTTCTATCCATATTGTGTGTATCTGTGTGCATGCATGCGTGAGGGCACTATGCATATGTGTGCGTGTGTGTGCAGGTATGAGTACTCAGTGTGCTCACAGAGGGCAAAGGGAGAAATAGGGTATCCTGTTCTACCATTCTCTGCTTCGTTTCCTTGAAGATGTGATCTCTTGTTGAATCTGGAGCTAGGATAATATCTAGTAAACCCCAGAAGTCCTCCAGCCTCTGCCCACAGCAGTGTTGTGTTCATAGGTTCTCAGGTTTTCACATGCATGTGAAGAACTTGAACTCAGTCCCTTATGCTTATACAGCACTCTTACCTGCTGAGGCATCTCCCCAACCCCTAATTGTTTAGAGTCGATTTTTTACTTTCAGAGAATTGCAGATTCATAAGCTGTCAGAAGAAATGGAGATCCAGTCTTCCTTTAACCTAGTTTCTCCCAATGGCAACATCTTGCAAAATCTCCAGTATAATTTTAAAACTACAAATTGACTCTGATGACCTGTCCATCCTTCTTGGAGCTTATGGATTTAATGTGTCATTATTGGTGTATCTTGGATCTTATGCATGCTTAGCTCTCATGTCATAGCTCAGTCAAGATGCCAAGCTGTCCATCACATAATTGTTCTTTTTGACCTTTCAAAACACACCCATCCTCTTTTGTGCCTCATCTCTAGCCCTTGGAAAGAACTACTCTAGTCCCCATCACTGTAATGTTTCCATACTCAGGTGTGAATTTATATATTTGTTTCTTTTAAAAAAGATTTTAAAATTGAATAATATTACCGTCCATGAAACTGGCATCCATCCCTGAATCTTTAGCCTAACAGACAGTAGATAGGTCTAGTAATTTAGGCATCTCTTGGGCATCTGTGTTGGTTTTACACCTATTGTTATTTATAATCAAATTGACTGAGTGCCATACATGACAAATAACAGGGAATGTGTAGCAACTATGAATGACGAGGTGTATTTCTTGGATAAAGAAAGTTACTGGTACAAGTAGACATTTGCAGAATAGCATTTCATGTATTCTCTTAGCTAAGTCTATCAAGAAACTCATTCTCCAGATAAGGATGTGTACTTGGAAAGCTTAGGTCATTTGCTTACCTCTGTAAGCATCAGGGATGGGGTGAAGCCTAGATTAACTTATCCTAGGGCCCAGTCTCTTAGCACTCTGTCATGGTGTGATAAGACCCGACTTGTTGAAAGGTACTTAGCAAATTACTTTGGCATAGAGGACTTTGTGGTTAAGGCTGGTTACATCACCTCTCAGAAAACCCATGGGATATTCCAGAGCAATTTAGACAGCATACTTTAGGAGAAATTTCTTTCAGGCACATGTTAAAATGATCTACATTCACTTGGGCTACAGGGTGTGGGTCCATGGGAAATTCTTGGGCACTGACCTGTGCCCTGTGTGGTCTGAGTCAGAGCTGATGCTTGTCAAGTACATTTCCAGGGAGACAAGAATAGTGGAGGGGACCAAGGGATGGAATACAGAGCTAGGTCTGTAAGAAGGCTGATTGTGCGGCCCTGAACTCCTACAGAACATTGCCTCAATTGAACAGTTGCTCAATACCCAACCCAAACTACCTTGTGCTATGCCATGGCCCTGACAATATTGGGGGATGGGGACTTGGGCAGAGCAGCACCATGAGTTTCTGGGGAGAGGAACTGAAAGGAGGATGTAGGGAACTGAAAGTTGGACGGACTCACCTACTTCATAATTTTGCTGAGGTGAGTCTTCCTTTCTCTCCCTTTCTCCCCAGATAGACACCCAACTAAAAGAACCTGACCAGGTACAGATAGGACCTATCTTAAAAAGTCTTCATTTGCACAAATAAAACTCACTCCATGCCTCAAGATTGAAACAAGATTCATCAGTCTCAGGAATTTTGAACCAGATAATTACTGTTGTCCAATTGTGTGCCAGAAGCTTTGTTTATTTGTAGTCTGTGGATTCCTTTTACAAAATGGTTTATGTTGTTTCTCAAGTACACAAACCTCATTGGTCTGAAACTACTGATGTTTCTCATTGTTGTCCCAACATTGCAACCTAAACACATTTTGGATGGTGGCCAAGATCAGAGTCTTGGCTAAGAAGTTAACAGTGTTTTTTGAGTGCTTGAGTTTCAAAGCTCTAGGCAGTGTTGACTATTGGGAGATCTGGATGTTAGCCAGGGCTCTGGATTTTAGCGAATTGTGGTTCAATGAACCAAGTTAGAGAACACAATACAATTTAGAGAAGAATTCGGAGAATAAACTCAGGTTGTAGGAGGGGGTGATAGTCTCTGCCACCACATGTCGGGGAGTGAGTGAAATACCATACCAGTCTGGGTTCTACTACTCTGACCTAGTACCTAACAGCTAACCTTTCTGGGCATCGCTTTCCTTACCTGTAAAGGTGACTCTTCCCTGGTGGCTTCTATGGCTGCCACTCTTTTCGCTCCACTCTCTAACACTCACCACCAAAGGATTGTGAGCGAGACTGTGAGCCCACACGAAAGTTTTTCTTACACTTGTTTTTTATTTATTCACTTTCCACTCTTCCACTCTCTTACCATTTCCTAAATAACAGCTTCCTGACTTGGATCTGCTCTCTTATAGCCAGCCCGCCTCACATGCACCTCATTGTTATTTGCTACTGCAAATCCTATTTCATTCATTGCCACCTAGTTCATGCAGATGACCTGATTAAATTAGTGCTTACCTTATAAATCCATCCTTTCTGGAATTTACTCCTCTGCTCAGTTTGGGATCATTAGTAAATTTAATCAATGCAGACTCTCCATTTTCATCAAGATGATTAATAAACATAATAGGAAGTCCAAGCCCCTCAGGGATATTTTGCATGGCTCTTCCTTACCCCTGGAGAATGCAGCAATAATTACGCTCAGCTTGCAGCCTATCAGGCAGTTTTGCTGTTAAGTTCATTTCCTTCAAACTCCCTTCTCTCTTACATTGCCTTACAAGTGGCCTCTGGGAGCCCTCCTGGATTTTCACTATCAGGCCCAACTGAAATATCACCCATCCCTTTGACATAACGTTCACCCCCATCATTTTAATTAAGGTAAGGAAATGGAAGCCTGGAGGTATTAAATGACTGAGTCATTGTCAAATAGCCAAGAAGTAGCTATTAATGTGTAATTTCCCCAAATAAGTGACATATGAACCAATTAGCAAATTAGAATAGTTTAAATTAACTATTTAACCCATAATAGCCTGAGGTTGTTTCATAAAGAATGAGACACAGAGGAAGTTAGATTGATGGTGTAGGGAACTGGGGTAGGCAGGTGGCTTCTGTTCTAGTTGGTAAGGTCCTTGGTCAGTCCAATAGACACAGGGAGTGTAGATGGTAGTGAACAGTACAGCCAGCAAAGAAGCTCGCTCTTCTGCTTGAGATTTTCCTTGAATCTACTCTCTTGCTTGGGATTTTCAGAACATGGATTATCTCTTCTTCTTCTTCTTCTTCTTCTTCTTCTTCTTCTTCTTCTTCTTCTTCTTCTTCTCTTCTCCTTCTCCTTCTTCTTCTTCTTCTTTGTAAACAATAGTGACAGTTTTGTCTTATCAGTACTTGTTATCAACTGCTCTCCATCAGCTAGCTTCTGCTTTAGGAGCTGAACTTCCCAATTTTGAACATCTTTCTCCTTCTCAGTCTTGAGGTTCCAGCTTCTTCTGTTGTTATCCCTGCCATCTCCTATTTCCTGAAAATTTTCCTGTTCTGGACCCTGGTCCCTGAAGCTTTTTTGCTAATCATGTTTTCTTTTCTCCTCTACTCTGGAACATTCAGGTACTAAGTGTAAAATAAATAATTATAGAAATGTTCCTAGTGTGCATCCTTCTCCCCCAGAAATGAGAATGTTGGCTGCATTTATTTGTAGCTGTGCCCCTGGTTAGTATTGGATCTGTTTCTTTGTAAGAGGTTAGACTGCCAATCACTGGACTCAACAGTGGTTCTCAACCTGTGGGTCATGACTCCCTCCCAGGTCACAAATCAGTTATTTTGTATATCAGATATTTACATTACAATTCATAATTGTAGCAAAATTACAGTTATGAAATGCAGTGAAAAAATTTTATGGTTGAGGGTTACCCACAATATGAGGAACTATATTAAAGTGTCATAGCATTATAAAGATGGAGAACCATTGCTTTATGTGAACAATGAGTTTGCTCCGCTCTCAGTGAAAGCCATATCTGACACTCAGGACCTGGTGTTATTAGAAACGAGTGAAAAATGTGTTCTTCTAAACAGCTTTCTTTAGGATTAAGATGAGTGTCACTTAGTCTGGGGACAGAACAAGACTCAGTGGCCCCAGTTTTCACATGGCTCAGTCAGCAGGGTGGTCACCATTTACAGGGAGACTGCTGCTATCTGCTGAGACAAATCCCTCAGCAATAAAGACATGCTACTCATAGGAGATCTTGCTATGGTGTGAGCCAGGGTGTGTGTGTGTGTGTGTGTGTGTGTGTGTGTGTGTGTGTGTGTGTGTTCTGGGGAATATGTGTCCTGGGATGAGTGTCAGAGCTAAGCAAAAAATAGTGTGGCATATTGAAGTGTGGTCTGAGGCTATGTATTGTAATGCTAATTTCTGTACCAGAAAGTCTGGGCCTACAAATCAAATCTTACTTGCCCGTTACCAGCTTTTGTTGTGCAAACCTTGTTCCTTAATTTAAAACTATTGGTTAAATAAAAATGGCGACAGCCAAATACTGGAAAGATTAGAGATAGGCAAGTTGTTGAGTTATGTGGTTACAGAGCAACTGAGAAGGTAGAGAGGGGAGCAGAACAAGGGAGAGATGAGAGGATGCCGTGAGATTAGGGATTGTGAGAGCTGGCCATGAGGGCTGGCCATTGGATTAAGAGTGGCCCAGGCAAAGCATGGCAAGTCTTATCATGGGGTTATTGATAGGGTAGTATATACTAATAGCTTAAAAAGTAGATATCTGCCCAGATTTAGTGCTAGTTAAAGGCTTATTATAAATGATGTGTTTATAAAAAGATAAAGAGAGAGGGGGTATGTTCTATGGGGGTATGGTGAGGTATGGGGGAAGGGACGTCTCTGCTGGCCCATGCTGATGCATCCCTTCCCCATAAGGGACAAGCTGCATGACAGTATAGTATAGAATAGAGTTTATTCAGGGCATGGGGAAGGGAGCGAAGAGGGTAATAAAGACAGAGAAAGACAGAGAGAAGGAGAGAGTAGAGAAGTAGAGGCTGGCCATAAGCACCTGGACAGAGGGAGAAAGAAATGAGAAAGAGGTGAGAGGACAGAGCAGGGAGCAAGAAGGCAAGAGATAAGTAGAGCAAGAGAGCAAGAGAGGGGAAAGGGGACAAGCAGAGCCTTTTATAGTGGGCCACGCCTACCTGGCTGCTGCCAGGTAACTGTGGGGGTGGAGTTTAGACAGATGCTAACAATAAATAAAGTTTTGCATCTTTTATCTGGGAACTGAATGATCAAAGGCAGGGGAGAAATATCCCGACTGAGATTAAATAATTATTACAACAGGAGAGGCACATAGGTGGGTGTGCTGGCTGGAAGGAGGGCTTTGATTTTTTGAGTTGGTATTCATGACACAAGTGCAAAGCAATTTAGCTCTACCTGAAGCTTATAGACTCAAGAGCTGGAAGGAGATGGGGTTGTCTTGAAGATCACTGAATGTACTTCTTTCATGATCCACAGTCTATCAAAGAACCTCAAGCTCCAGCTCTGGCCCCTTCTTTCTTCTGTGCCTGTAGATTTCTAGGAGCCCCCTCTTCATCTGTGTCTGTTTGCCCCTCTCTATCTTTCTCCTTTGTTCCCACCCTTTCTTCTTTCATTCCCAAACCATTGTGAGACAAACTACAAACCAGAATAGAGAAGAAGAAAGGGAAACAGGTATGGGGAAAGGGTCAGTTTCATTTGCTCTGGGCTTCGAAAAGAATTCTGTCCATTTACAGTTTTACGGGGTAAAAGAAGGGAAGCTCTGGGTCAAGATATAGGGGGAACTGCTTGGAAATAACAATAGGTGACCCATCTGCAACAAGGAAAACCCCACATAGGCTACTGTCACAGCTGCCCCTTGTCTTTGCCAGTGGGGGATTTCAGCTGGGCAGACACAGTAGTTGAGTCAAATGGCTTCTTTGACTCAGGGTTCTGTGGTTTCAAGGTTGGCTGGATCTTGCCTGATAAGCCTCAGGCCAGACCACCTTGGCTCTGTGGGTTGTTCTACAATCTTGAAGGTAAGGTTGCAATAAGCTTTCAGCCTCTGTTCCCTAATGCCAAGGATTTTATTTTATTTATTTTATTTTATTTTTTAATTTCAGGTGTGACCATTTCTCTTGGTGGGCATACCATTCAATCTTCCACGCTTAATAACTTAGACTAAGGAAGGACTCTGGCTCTGGCCCTGCGGAAAGCAAGTTTATTCACAGTATCTAGCATATCTGCCCCAGTATCATCTCTTACTAGACAGATGGAGGGGGGAAGGGAGAGAGAGAGAGAGAGATCTGCCCTAAACTTGATAACTGCTGGGCCTAGACCTAGTACCCAGCAGCAAGACTACCTTTACACCTGTGAATGCTGACTGATCTTCTTGTCCCAGTTGTTGTGTTCCAGCCAGAGAAACTGAGGCAAGGAGATAGACTTTGCTTGGGCTGTAGACTGCTGCAGAGAGGTTATCTTTTGCTAGTTCTTAGCCTGCTCAGGCTCCATGTAGGCCAAGCAAAGGGACACTTACATTGAACTCTGCAGGCAGTCTTTGTCTAAGTGTTACATGTTGTGCATACACTCATTTTGTGTCTCTCTGTGTGCTTGTTCATTAATAGGTTTTTCTCTGTCCTTGAAACAAGCAAATTCAAGCTGAATTGGGAGTATAAAGGCATGTTTATTGGAGGCAGCTCCTGGGGTATGGTACCCTTATCTCACAGGAGAAGTTCAGGAAAATTGAGATGTGGGCAGGGAGACAGGGGAATGGAGTAGAGAAAGAGAAAGCCCATGGATGCAGAGAGAAAGAAATGCAAAGACAGGGAGAGAGGGAGAGAAAAGGTGGTTGCAAAATGTCTGGACTATATAGAGAAGAGTCTCTGGGGGAAGGGAAGCCCAGTTCCTGGCTGAAAAATTATGGCAGAAGGTGGTATGGGCCAGTCATACCTTGTAACTGGTGGGGACTGAGGGATGCTGGGAGAACGTGGAGATAGTTCCACTTGATATGTTAAATAGGCACCTCAGCCCCCTGTCCAGGGTTTGAAACTCAACGTTCATAAGTGTATAGGTGTGGACATGCATATGCCTTAGTCCACTGTGGAAGTCACAGGACAATCCTGGCATCTTGGTTCTTGAATCTTGGTTTGTCTTTGTATAGTTTTTCAAATCAAGTTAGCTCACCCTCAGACTTCTACAGATTCTCCTATCTTATTTTCACATCTACCTCCAGGATTTAAAATGTCTGTACTCTTGTGTCAGACTTTTATGTGGGTTGTGAACTCAGGTTTTCAGATTTGTAGGAATAAGCTATCTCGACAGCCCAATGCAATGTTCATCTTAGCTCATATCTTTGAGATATGGAGGTATGGGATTAACCATGACTTCTGACTCCCTTCTACCTTTATACCCAGAATATCTGGTATTTATGTCTCCTGACCTGAAGATTCAGGCAGCACTACAATTGTGGTTTTCCCTTGAGGATCTAGGGAAATTAACTCAATGCCTTTGCTCTGACACAATGTGTTAATCTCAATCATAATTACCACAAACATGGATTGATCGGCTTCTGTGGACTTGCAGAGATGCTAAGCACTTTGTATGTATTAACTCATTCACTCCTACCACTAGCTTCAAAGCAATACACAAAGTGAAACAAATACACTGCTCAAGGAAGGTCACCTGAGCACCAAGAGACAGAGCTAGGCTTAAACCTCTCCCTTCTGTGTCTACTGGATACCAGTACCCTCAGCAGCCAGCTTACAGTTACTTTAGCAGGCTCACAGAAAAATGGCTCTATAGAGGCTCACAGGGAAAAATTCTGGGGTTTGTGGGAGCTCTGAAAGGCACTGGTTCTTCGTGAGAAGCCTGCAGAGGAAAAGAAAACTGTACTTTCCCTATTCTGATCCATCCAGTCTGGGCCTGGTGGGGTTATGAAAATCACCAGCATCAGTGCAGTCCGGAGCTTGCAAAACCATTCATGTACACAGTGCAGTCTTTATGACTTTGCCACACTGTCCTTCACCTGAGCCCAATTTCACCAAGACTCTAGAGCTTTGTGCATTTTTTCAGTGGGTTGTGGGTTTTAGGCCTCTACCTTTTGTTCTCTGCCCCCACCCATTGCCTCCCTAAACCAGGGGATCTCTCAGAGTCCACCGAAGGCTGCCACAGAAAGCTCAATCACACAAGGTGACTTTTGACTTTTGCTTAAGATGGGAACGACAGCTTCCAGCTTCGCACTCCAACCAGAGTGGTATCATGGACTAATGTATTGACACCATCTTAATTACTCAACCCTGTTGATGCCATTTAAACTTCCCCCACCACCTGCTGGTTTAAAAACACAGCAGGGCTGCTTTATTTGAGGGGCTCCATCAATTTGCTAATTAGTACTTTTGCTTGAGACCCATTGTTGAATTGGAGTCAGATTAAAAATCAATATTGAAGCAGTCAAAGTACAAACTTGCATGGACTAAGGCTGCTCAGGCCTTTGAATCAAATCCACCTCCTTAGAGCTGTCAGTCGCAACTAATAGGTCACAGAATTCTAGAGCCAGTGAGACTGCAGATCAAGGGATGAGTCCTTTGATGAAGCTTCTACGGCAGCCAAAGACAGCTAGAGGAAGGCTAGCTTATCATTACCTAGAGATTTCCTGAACTCTGTTGTCACCATCCTGCCCTATCCAGCGCACACTTCACACAGAATTTCCATGAGGTTACTTGTTTTACAATCAACTATCTGTGATGTCAAAAATGAAAACCAAAGTCTAAAGGACTATATGACAGAGATCTCTAAATACACTGAGTTAGTAAGGTCTCCAGAACACCTGGAAATGAGGTAGAGGGTCTTGGGGCTTTTCCATAGGTAAACTATGACACTTTCTCTCTCAAAAATTCTGTTTGTATAATCAACAGAGTACCCAACCATTTCTTAAGAAACATCTGTGGCTTCATGATTAATAGCATGTGAAAAGAAATTCCCCTTAAGTCAGACAAATGATTCAAGTTATCTAGAACTTTCTCTTATTATTTTTTCTTTCTATTCCCACTTCTCAACCCAAGCCTCAGGATTGAACCTAAAGCCTTACCCAGGAGAATAGAAAGGAATGCTCTGAGATCATGTATCCCAGAACAAACTTTTAGAATACTGAAATGCTTAACAATTTTGAGTCTACATATATATATATATACATATATATATGTATATATATATATATATGTCATTGATGATATCTGCTCTCCTGTTCCTCCTTCAGCCAAACGAGAAGGTTTGAAGGTTCTTGTTTGGATTCATTTTTTTATACTCATTAGATCTCTCTCTCTCTCTCTCTCTCTCTCTCTCTCTCTCTCTCTCTCTCTCTCTCCCTTCCTCCTTCCCTCCCTCTCTCTCATTTATAAAACCACTAGTGAGCTAGCTCAGCGGGTAAAGGTTCTTGCTGTCCAGCATGATGACTTGCTTCAATCTCTGAGACCCACATGGTGAAAAGAGTGAATCAACTCCTACATGTTGTCCCTTGGTGTGCACACACGTACCTTGTGTTGTCCCTTGGTGTGCACACAGGTACCTAGTGTTGTCTCTTGATCTACACACACATGTACCTTGGTGCCTTCAGCCTTCTAGCATAAAAAAATAAATGCCGAAAAAATAGAAATAAAATTTTAATAACTGAACTGATAGTCATTTACAGGTCATTTTTACTCAGCAGTGTGCGAACATGATTTCTTGCACCGAATTGACTTGTCAGTGTGCATTTTCTTTAAAGCAAAGCTCACAATGCTTGTGGTCTTGAGCACCAGTTCTACTCTTCACGTGGTCATACGGGAGGTGCACCTGGAGAGGCTAGGTCAACTCCTTCAAAACAGTGGCTGTGAATATACTTCCTATGCAGTAATTTCCAGGTAGGGAGAACATTTTTAGTTGGATGAACGAAAACCAGTCACCTATCCCTCCATGCTTTTTGCTTGTTCACTGAGAATCTTTACTTCTCTACATAAGAGATAAGGTGACTAAGTCAGTTGAAAAGATTTTTGTAATCATGGTCGGGAGGAGAACGGTACTGTTATCAGGACCTGGCAGATCAGGCCAGTGGATATTGTACAATTTGAGCCACAAATGACTCACTGTGTGACCGTGATAATAGTTACAACACATTTTGTTCTTTTTCGCAGGACTCAAAGTTTTGCTGTTTGTCTTTGTAACATAGGTATGAACAAATAGACAACATGGTTAATGATTTTCGATGCCTTTTTTAGGAGAAGAAAACAACAACAAACAGAATCATACTACGCAGTCCTGATTAACCTGTAACTTGCTATGTTGATCAGTCTGGCCTCTGACTTGCTTTACTCCTCCTGTCTCTGTATCTCAAATGCTGGGGTGATAGGCACATCTCACTATTCCAGTGTGTACAAATGCCTGCTTATAACAGACACAAAATATCATGGTCTAGCCTCAACACAAGATCGGAGTTCTCAACTGGAAGCAGAGATATCTGGAAGGTGCATAATAAATACACATAGACTAGGTTTTGGGTACAAACTGACAGGCAATTTTTCAAGGTTTAAAGGTTTTCTCTCTTCTCTCTCACTCTCTGTGCTCTCTCTCTCTCTCTCTCTCTCTCTCTCTCTCTCTCTCTCTCTCGGCTTGAGGCTGCACACACTCTGCATTTTCCTGTGCGCTCTGCATTTCTCCTGTATGCTTTGCTTTTCTTGAGCTCTCACACTCCTACACACACATCTCATACACACCACATACACGCTCCTTCTACTCTCACACACACTCTTCATATACACCTCACATCCTCTCGTCACTCACTCTTCACATGCTCTTCTCATGCTGTGTACATTCACCTTACAGGCTCTCCACTTGATCTTCACATGCTCGCCACATGCTCTCTCATCTTCACATGCTCGCCACATGCTCTCTCACTTGCTCTTCCACCTTTCTCTTGCCCCAGTCTTTTATTGATACTCCAAAAGCAGGTATAAAAAAGACATTGTATAATCATTGCCAACTCAAATTGAAAAGAATAATCACATCCCACAAAGAAGCAACAATTACAGTTATTCCCCAAAGTGTCAAGCTTCCCCTATTCCCAGGCCTGTAGTCAAAATAATAATAATTGCAAACATCATTATTTAAACTTTAACTTTTAACTTACTATACTTCAGAGCTTCTAGGTCAGCTACTTGCATTTTCTTGTGAAGCTCTAATGATAAATGACATGAGCAAAGCTGTCAGGCAGTGGCCAGAAAGTATCGAGTTAACCCTTATTTTAGTAGTTCTGTTTCTGCACATCGTACACAATGACTCTCCTAAGAGTTCCAGTGTTTTGACTTAGTTTTACTAGCATAAGATTTTATATATTCCATACTTGCTTATCCAAGAACCACTCTTAAATGTTGTGCAAAACTTACTTGGTAATTTCAATAGATTTTTTTTCCTTTCTTGGAATCCCAATGTTCGCTCTATTTCATTTTCTAATAATTTCTTCAAACTTTCTTTGCAAGTCAAACATTAATCTGGAACTACCTTTGTGCAGTTATTGCATTGTTTCCAAGATGAGAAAACACAGCATGTACCTGGGCCATTAGGACTGTGTTGCACTGTACCCCTATACTTCAGTTTTTAATTGTTAAGCATTACATCAAGGAACATCTAGTTTCACATAATTCACCAGAGCAGAAGGAGAAGGAAGTAAGAAAGTCAGATATAATAGAATAATTATACACACCAAGGCCAACTGAACAAATGAAATCTATATAGCCATGTCCAGGGCTAAGGTTAGGAGAAATGGGAACAACTGTTTTTTTATAAAGAGCTGCCGTGGGCTACTGAGATGTCTCCATCCCAGCCTGCTGCTCACAGACCCTATCATGGTATGCTGTCTCCAGCAACAAAAATGTTTAAAAAAAATCTTGAAGTTTTGAAGATATTTTCCTAAGTGGGTGTGTATGAGTATGTTTGTGTACACGTGTGTGATGTCTTCAGAGGCCAGAAGGGCCCAGATGACATGACGCCAGAGCCATAAGATGATTCTGTACCTCCTTATGTGGGTGCTGGAAAGCAAACTTCAGACCTCTGCAAGAGCAGTATAAGCTTTTAATCTCTCTAGCTCTGGCTCAGGGTTTTAATAATGTGCTTCAGTGCCACCTATAGCCTGGGAATGTCAAAGACACTGGACATTTGCAGAGCAGCCAACCCTACATAGTCATGGCCAGGTGTTTGGAAGGAGTCTTTTGAATGGCCAGACACAGTATACACCTTTAATTACCCATATCACCATGTGAAGAGTAGAACTCGAGCTCCAGAACACAAGCATTGTGAGCTTTGCCTCAAAGCAAACATACCTTGACAGGTAAATTTGATACAAGAAAGCATGTTCAAAGACTGTTGAGTAAAGAAGAAGCTTCAAAACCACACATATGACATAAAACAAGCTTTGACTAGTAAAATTACACCCAGCCACAAAGGTGATAATGCTGGGGTGGGGGGAGTCTTGACAACAGAGAAACACCAAGAGTACACGAAGTAATTAAACACCTAGAATAGGATGAGTGAAGAACACCTGGAATACACTCCATAAGAAATGCCAGAATACACAATGTAAAGCCTGTACACATAGCATACCCTCGGTGTTACAGATGGAGAGGAATGGGCTGGGAACCCTACCTTAGATCCTAGGCTTTCTTTCTTGTTGCCCTGACTGACAGTTGTGTGTCCTCAGTTGACTTCACCGCCTTTCTCTGTTTTAGTTTTTCTATATCTGCACAAGGACCTCGGGGATTAAATGAATTGTGTACACTGTATGTGGCCACTCAAAAATGTACGTATAAAATATGTGCAGAGAATAAGTGTTTAGTTCGTTCTGTGAGTGATGACTTTTATATCTTTGTACTCTATAACTTCCAAACTACTACAGGTGAAAATATACTGCTTTTGTAAAATTAGTCTTGTTGAAAGGATATGTAAGGAAGTGATGGTGGCCTGGGTAGAACGAATATTACCAGAAAAAAAAAAAAGCTGTCTGAGGTGTGGCAGATTTACAGAATCCTGTTATAACTTGGTTTGAAGTGAGATGATCAAAATGTCTGGCTTCACTGGAAGTTGGATCTGGAACCCAAGTCTCTAGACTAAGCAAGGACAGATGCAGGAGTCAGAAGCATGAAGCCTTACATTTATGATTGTACATAGGAATCAGATATACTGAGGGTGTGAGGAAGGAACAGGAGCTCTAAAAAAAACTGGAAATAATCTATGTGTCTCCAAGGATACAGTTTGGATCTTGAAAGGACAGAGACTGAAATGAAAAAGCTGGTCAAAGAAGTAACTACTGACTGCTTTCGTTTCTTTTGTTGTTTTGAGACAGTCTCTCACTTCTTATAGCCCTGGGGAAGGGGTGTCTCTAACTCACCCTCCTTCTACCTTGGCCATTCAGATTCTGAGATTACAGCTGGGCAGCTTCATGCCTGGCTGACAACAGGTTTGATGAAATGAAGAACACAAATTTGGTTGTGACTATTCTCAGATTTGCAAACTACACAACTGAGTGTGGTCTGTGGGGATTTTATAGTCTAAACCTAGAGCACGTGTCAGGGCAATGTCAGGAAAAAGAACAACTTTGGGGGTTTTATCGAATTAAAATATGAAGGTCTGACAAACAAACTTGTCGATGCTCAAAGAACAGACTGCGATAAGAAATGGCCAAAGGATGCACTGCAAGGGAGCCTGCTGCAATTTTAAAAGAAGGAAGTGCCACAGAATCCTTTCAGTAAAGAGCCACGGCTTCCCTTAACTCAGCTGTCGACAGCTGAATTCAAAATGGAGAAGGCAATGGTCTGATAGGAGTGTATTATGTATATATATGAAAATGGCAAATGAGTCCTGTGAGTTTTTTGATCACACACACACACACACACACATCTATCTATCTATCTATCTATCTATCTATCTATCTATCTATCTATCTATCTATCTATCTATCTATCTATCTAACATTTTTAAAAGGACGGGCTGGGGATATGCCTCACTTGGTAGAATGCTTGTTTAGGATGCAGGAAGCAATGGATTTAATCCCCAGCAGGACATAAAGGAGATGTGGTAGCATACACAGGAAGTGGAGGCAGGAATTTCAAGTTCATCCTCTGCTACGTACTGAGTTTGAGGCCAGTCTAGGAGTACATGAGATCTTGCCACAAATCTTATATTAAAGGAAAAGAAGAGATTTAGGGGAGATATCAGGAGGCATAAGGTTAGGACAGGAATCAAGAGATCTTTTGGGGTTTTCTAGAAAGACATTTCCAGTAACTATAACAGGAGTTTCTGAGGTATGAAAATACAGGAGCTTGAATCATTTTTTCCATTATTTATTTATTCATTTTACATCTTGATTGCTGCCCCCCCATAGGCCCTTCCCCCTTCCCCATTCCCCTTCTCCTCTGAGAAGGTGGGGGCTCCCCTGGGTACTCCCCTTCTGTGGCACAGCAAATCTCTGCAGGATTAGGTGGTCCTCTCCCACTGAGGCCAGACAAGGCAGCCCAGTTAGGGGAATGGATTCCACAGACACAGAATCCTGAATCTTTATTCAAGAAACCAGATTGGTCAGTGAGAGAAGAAAGCATTTGATGCTAGCTAGGGAAGATGGCTGAGCAGGGTCGTAGCTTAGCCAAGGTAAAGGATTCTATGAACATTTGAAAGCAGAAAAGAAGAGATTAAAGCTTTGGGAAAGTGGAGAAGAAACCTGACCAAGGACAGGGAAGAGATGCGGAGAGGCAAGAACTGCCAGTATTAATCCAGACATCTCTCTCCTGTGATAATGGAACAGTTTGTTGGCTTTGAATGACTTGAAGTTTTTTTAAAAGCCTTGGGATATTCACAAGTGCTCAAAAAACCCCATTTTACATGCATTTCTTGTTGTATAGAATAAATCATAGCAAACTGAGGTTCGTTTTTTAATTGCTTTGTATCCTGGAGTAACATGGTTTGAACCTTGCCACAGTGCTTACCTAGTACAGCTATCCTCACATCATAGGCTGAGTCATTATTTGCTTTCTGCAGATCTCTGCTGATGGACTTCAAGCTGCAGGATGGGAGGTGCCAAATGCATTCTCTTAATCACTGAGTCACAGTAACTTGTGTACTTGACAAGAGTCTAACAGATACTTACTAAATGGATGAATGAATAAATGAATGAATGAATGAAAATAAATAAATAAATCAGCTTTCTCCCTAGGAAAGAGAACTGACTATAACTCAGGACTTGCTTTTGGTCTCTGAAAGTGAGTCCAGCAGCTGAGCACAAACAAACACTACTTCCACTAGCACCATTTAGCCAGGGACCTTTGATTTTTCAGGACTGCATTCCTGAAATTAAACAGGCAAACATGCACCTCCTTCTCCCCTCATCCCACCTTGTTTTTCACAGACTGATGTAGTCTTTAAAGGTCGTAGAAGGGTCTCCTGTGTAGAGAATAGGGACACATTAGAGAACAGGGGTATGCAAAGCACTTCCTGTGCTGACAATGACAGTGTTTTTACTTCCTGTTCTGTGAAATGGGAAACGAGGGGAAGAGGGGCTTTGAGGATACTTACAGCCATACTGTGTTTGCTGTAGATTCTGATACTTGCATTACTATGACTATTTTCTCGTACTTCCTCCATAAGTTTCATTTCCAAGTAGGTAGATTTCACTATAGAAATAGATTTCACTGTACTCGGATGAGATTATTGAGTAGCCTTATGCTTTTGCAGCTTTTCCACCTAACACTCTACTAGGCATCTGAAGTTCTAAGCACCAGCACCAAGGTGGCACAGCATGGGTGTAGGCTCCAAAACACTGACTGATTGACTGAATTAATTAGGCTTAAATTAATAATAATTGCAAAGCCCTTAGTGCCTTGCTTTCCTTTCCCCTTGTGATAACCTTGTGAGATTGGATTTAGCTCCTTTGGCAGATGAGGCATCAGAGGCTCAGTGCTCAGTTGCTCATCCCAGCATCACCCAGTACCTTCAGTTCAAATCCAAACCCTCTGAAGCTCCATTCTTTTATTTATCCTCTCTGACTTTGCTTTCTCTCTCCTCTCCCTCGCACCAGGAAAGGAAAGGAAGCCCTGGGTAGAATGGCATCTCATCGTGCTCCCAACAGCCGTCTGCTTCGTTTTGTTAATCTTCTCACTCATCTGCAGAGTGTAGGTATTCATTCCATTCCCGGGCTGCATTTCCAGTCTGCTATGCAGCCCTTACACAGGGCTTCTGTTTATCAGGTAAAACTAACATTTTAGGATGCCTTTACCAGGAGGGGAGAGAGGAAACAAAAATAAAACATAGCATACAGCAACTACACAAGACACAGTCCTCAGCCACCTCACCTCCTCAAATCTACTGACTATTTTAATTTCTATTGAGGTTTTGGCCACTGTACATTTTTCTTTCACAGCTCCCCTTTCCTCACTTGTTTGTCTTTTGTCATCTCCTATAAAAAGGTCCAACCAAGTCTGAAGTCACTATACTGCCTTCCCATATAGGCCTCTGTGGTCAGGGGTTGACCTTTTTTCTTTCAAGTTCCTGGTCCAGTAAGGTAACTGTCTTTAGCTCAAGTGCAAATTCTCTAAAGGCTGCATAAATCTCAAGTCTCCCCTTCTGGTCTGCAAATGGCTACATATGATCTCCCCCACACCCACCCTTCTCTTTCCATCTATCACTAAGGCAAAGTTCTGGTTTAGCCCAAGAACTTACGATGTAACTACCATATTAAATGGCATTACTCATTACCAAGTTACATTATAGATGCTGAGTGTGGGTGATAGACAGCAGTTCAGAGGAATGGGAAAGAAAAGAGGGAACTGTGAAATTATTGCAGCTAAAGGAGGAAAGCCAGAATGAGTAGTGACTGGAGAAGCCAAGAGAAAGCTGCTGCTGACCGTCTTCAGAAGTTAGGCCTGGCAATGAGTGACAACGTGAATAAGTTCTGACTTCCTCTTCCCTGGAGATCTCAGAAGACAAATCCCAGCCTGGCAGCACCCCAAGGTCTTCAATGATGAAGATGTTTAGAAATCTTAGCCAACAGAGAGTCTAAATTTATAACACAGCTACACATGGAACTAATTTGTTCAATGTTTGAGTAGAAATCTAGGCAAGTGGATTGTTTATGCTCACCTAGCTTCTCCCCTATTGTCAGGTGTCACCTATGGACCAGGTTGTTTCCACCAGTTCCAGCCCCAAAGAGTAACATCGAAGATCTCCTTGTGGTGTCTGAATATGAGGTAATATTAAAAGACATAAAGAAGTGACATCCTAAGTGCCCAGGAATGAGTATCAGGTTATCAAGAGTCCTCTGTATGTCTATGTATATATGTACCAGCTAATACTTGTCTGAATGTATGTATATATGTATGTATATATGTATGTATGTCTCTCTCTCTCTCCCTGTCTCTCTTTCTCTTCATCTGTGAGTGAGTGTATGTGTGTGTGTATGTGTATAAAATTAGCTATAGATATTATTATTGTCTCTATATTTTAAAAAAGTGTTATTCAGTGATAAGGGCTCTTACCATTTAAACCTGAAGTTTCACTTCATTGACACTATCTTTTAACTGATCTTTGGTAATTCCTCTAAGAATGGGAATCTTAAGCTCCTTTTCTGTACAAAAGAGGAACAGAAGAGATCTTGAGAAAACAACGTTCTCAGGACTACTGTAGCTTTGTTGTAAAATTGACACCATGTAGGCTGAGGTCTAAAAGTGATCCCTGCAAGACATTTTGCTTTAATCTTTTGAATTATTACATATGTTTTAGAGCCCACCTATCAGTTTTCTATAAGGGGTAAAAGAGTGGTAAGAGGAGATGGGAGGAATATAGACAGAGGGAAAGTTTTTTCCCTTTAAGACAAGATATTACTATGTAGTTCTGACTTAACTAGGACTCACTATGTAGATCAAGCTGACCTTAAACTGACAGATCTTCTTGACTGCCTCTTGAATTCTGGAATTAAAGGCAGGAAACTGAAAGTCTCTGGTAAATCTGAATTTTTGTGTTTAATTGAGATGGGGGAGTAGCAATATTCTAATACTATTGTCAGCATGTCCATATATTGAGGTCTTTAGTTTGCTTCAGCAACATTTCAAGATTTTCTGTATATTTCTGTTATATTGAACTCTATTGACATTATCTTTCAGTAGATTGGCTATTGAGATAAAGGACAGCAAACTCTTCTGATAAAGACATAATAAACATTTAAGATAGAATTATTTGTTATAGTGTGTCTATGGCAAAGTATTAATGAATAAGCATGGCTGTGTCATAAAACTTTATTCACAAAAGGAAATAATAAACCAGACTGTGTTTCATTTACTAACTTCTGACTTAGATCCAGGAACTTTCCTAATAGACTTAGATGTTTCTTCAACCAATGTTGTTGAAGCATCTCATGGCTTGTTATAGAGGAAGACAGAGGTTGAAAAAGTCACCAAAATGGTTAATTTCAGCAAACCTCAGAGTTTGTTTACAGTCCTTTGCAGTTTCAGTTTGGAATAACTTTTAGAAAGTAGGTTACTAAGCAACTGAAGTAAAGAATTGATGCTGGCCAGAGAGTCATGGTGCCCTGTGTTTTATCCTTGTATTCTTCACTGAGGGAACAGCCTACCCATGCTGGCTCACATACAGTTCTTTGGAAAGAAACAAGCCATGTATAGATCTACCTCTGTTCATTTAAGTGTGACTGTTCCTTTCTCTTTGTTGTCTCATAAGAAAGCAGACTGGAGTCAAAAGTGACACTTCCACCTTTTGTCCTGTTCTCTTAATGGGACATTTGAAGAGCGATATCTAATTTCCCTATAGACCCTAGAAAGCTTCTGCTAATTTGCTGACACTGGTGAATGAAACTGATTTAAGAACTCACTTTCTGGGCTTCTGGATTGTTGATAATTAAAATCAAGTCATGTGTGTAGAATAATGACTTGGAGTAGACAAGCTGGTTTCAGAATATGCATAGGATTAAAGTCAAGATTGCCTGGCTTCTCAAGGTAACTTACTCTGTGCATCCATTGCAGAGTTTTACATGAAAGATTGTAGAGAAGAGAGAGGCAAGTGAGAAATATGAACAGATAATTAAGGACTGAAAAAAAGTTATATTATATGGTGTTACTAGTATTATGGCCTAAAAGTTCAACCTAAGATAGAGTGTGAGCAAGTAGAGAGCTGACCACAGCTGGATTACATGCAGTCATGTTGTTTTCCAGCCTGTCTACCCAAATGCAGCAGCTATTCATTATATTCCATTCCCAAGAACCCTGATCCAAGAAAAACATTATAATTTAAAAAAAGTTTAAAGACACCTGTAGGATATTTGGCATAATCCTAACACCTCTCTGGGTGTGTTAACTTTGCATCGTGACATTTTGAAATTAAAGAATTCTGCTCTGTTGACCTTTGATGCTACAGATAATGCTGATAAAATTATCCATGACCTGAGATGAGTACTTCCATTTTGGTCAAACCTCAGGAATGGCATATACAGTTTGATCAGGCTAGCCTTTCTTGTCCTGGGAATAATTTTATTCTTGCCCATCATGAGAAAGCTTATCTTTAACAACATCAAACATGGCTTGAACCTGAAAATGGAGCCCCAGACAGAGTTATTAAATTAACAGGCTGGCAAAACAAGGACAGGTAAGATTCTGCACAGTCTTACCAACCTAAGACAGAAGTTCATTGCTTTTGATAATGCATATTCCATGACTGGTAAGGAAGTCATTCTTGTCAGAATGACCTAAGACAGGCTCAGTCTTGCTAACGAAATAAAAAATGGGGAGAGGTAGAGAGCCTTTGGGGCTGCCTGGCAAAAAGCTGACATGGGCCAAGGACAAGGAAATGGGTGGCTTTGCAGGAATATGACATTGGCCAAGGACAAGGAAGCAGGCTCCAAGCAGTAATCTGACATTAAACTAGAACAAAGAAGTAATTTCAGGTAAGACTCTAAATTGTAGGCTACAACAAAGAAGTAATCTTAGGCTGGAATCTAAATATTAGGCTAGAATAAAGAAGCAATTTCAGACAAGAACCTAAATTTTAGGCTAGAACAAGGAAGCAATTTCAGACAAGAACCTAAATTTTAGACTAGAACAAGGAAGTAGGCTTCAGACATGAAAATGACCTTGGGGTAGGATAGGGAAGTAGGCTCAGATACTTTGGTCATCCTGATAAGTCTTTAGAAACAGTGATCTCGAGAGTATTCACATAACTGGGTTTTATGCCTTGCTTTTCTTTTGACTATTTGTGCTTATTGTATTGCTTGCTCTTCGACTATTTGCATCTAATGTGTTGCTAGAGCCTCAACCTAGAACTGACCTTAATATATGCATGTAATCAAAATGGTATAAAAGTATAAAGGAAGAGGGGGTATAGGATAGGGAGTTCTAGGGAGGGGAAATGGGGAAAGGGCATGACATTTGTATTGTAAATAAATTAAATATCCAATAAAAAAAAGAAAAAAAGAAAAAAAGAAAAAGAAAAAGAAGGTCCATTCCTGCCATTGCACCATGACCTCTGGGAAGCACCTTACTAGTGGAAAATGAAGCTCTCTATTTTGAGACTGATCCTTAATGATGAGGGTAAGGAAATGGTTCAAGATCGCTTGCAGATGTCAAAGGCTGTGATATTCAAATCTCTGATGTAAAATTGTGCAGCATTTGCTTAGACTCTACACATTCCATCCCACACTTTAAATCCTCTTAAAATTGCTACAAATAAGCCCAATTCAAATCCTGTGGGGGTAGCTATTACACTGCCTAGTCTGAGGAATAATAACAAGAACACTTGTCTGAAGCCAAAGATGCAAAATAGTGGGTTAGGGGCTCACTGTGACTTACACCTCCATACTTGGTAGGAATGCTCAAAATCACAGACCTCAGAAGCCAATGACCATCCTGGAGCTGTCGCTAAGCGAGGTTTTGTTTCTTCAGACTTTAGCATAGACATTATTTTACAATATTCAATAGAAAGTAACCATTTTTTAGATCTTACTTTAAATTTTTAAATTTATTAGAGATGAGATTCTAGATGACTTTTAGCAGTGGTAACCAGAGAGTTTTCTTCCCCCACATTATGCCCACTGTATAATATAAAGTATTTGTGATTCAGAACCATTTATGTTGTGTTTTTCTGATTATTCCTAATATATAACACTTTTTTGTGGAATGAAACACATGTTGAAAATGTTCTGGATGAGTACATGAGGGAAAATAATCTATTATAGGTGATATTTTTAACATTATTTCTCATTATCAATAGCTGTACGTGTTATATCCAAAATTAGATAAAACAAAAGCTCCAACTTACTAGAACATTTTTATTTTTTGAGACAGGGTCTCATATAGTTTAGATTGGATGTATGGCTGAATATTATTTCAAATTTCTGATCCTCCTGCCTCCACCTCTGAAGTGCTGGAATTACTGGGTGTCTGCAGTGAAGGGGATCTAACCCAGGATGTTGTATATGCTAGCATAGCACTATACTAACTAAATTACATCTTTAACCTCAAATTTATATTATTGTAATCCCTGAGTGGAATACTTTGGAAATATTAAAAATAATCACATCAGATTGGGGTGTATCTCAGGAGTAGAATACCTGCATAACATGTACAAGGCTTTGGGGTTAAAACCTGAACACCACCACCACCACAACCTCCTAAATACAAAAATACTTAAAATATTATATGATGTTATAAAGAAAAAAAACCCATATACCTACGCAAAGGCTAGGGCAATATATCTCAATGGCAGAAGATCCACAACAACAATAATAATCCAGTTTATAAAGATAAAGCTGCGTGTCCCTATTACTTCATCACAATTGTAATAGTAAGCTTTATGCTTCAAGAAGGGCTGAGGACACGCAATAGGGTATATATGGGAAATAAGTTTATAGATACATTTTCTTCTTCCCACTTGACTTTTCCTAGTTTCTAAACATACTACTGTTCCTACTGTTCTTTAAAAGTTACTTCAACCCAACTGTAGAAAACAAAACAAAACAAAACAAAACCAACCCAAAAAACAAAACAAAAACAGAAACAAAAAAGAAATCAAAGATAAAATGTTCTCTAAAAGACATGTAAGGAAGATGCTTTGTTTTACAGAAACCTTCGAATGAAACCAAAATTGAAGTTGTACAATGTGTGGAAGAAGTTGGATTTGAAGTCACGGAAAATTCCATGTTTTGATGGCATTGCGACATTCTGAAATGAACTCATACAGGACTCTGTGATAAGAGCAAGACTGATATTTCTTGGCAAGGAGGTATTTCAAACGAACACTCAGTTTGATTTCAAGTCACCAACACATCCAGACACATGAGTCATCAATGTACCATCTCTTATAATGTGCATACCTCACCCAAACCTCCTTCCAGAGCAACAGATTCATCCGGGCATGGGCCCTTGGTTTCCTACACAGAGTACCACGTTGCTTGGTTATACCAATGTGTCTTTGCAATTTGCATGACTTACCTTGAACTCTTTGAACAGGAGACAGTTTTTCAAGCTAAGGTCACACATGTTTACTTTGGGTTAAGTTGCCAGGGATAGCACTCAGCTATATTGACAGGAAGAAAAGGTGGAACTCATCCAGAATCAACTCAAATATAAGATTGTCTTTCCTGCAGCAAGTGGGAGACACAATTTCATGATGCTTTTCCCCTTTGAGTTCTAGAATACTTTTCTTCCTAGAACTGTGCCTATGTTTTAAGGCATAGGATGACACGGAGGTGGAAACAAAGAGTATGTACCATTTGTTTCTATGTTCCACAGGCCTGTTCAAGGAAACATCTAAGCCAAAGTAAGTTTAAAAACATGCACTAAGTCATCATGACTGGGGCTGAGGAGATGGCTCAGTTAATAAAGCATGAGGGCCTGAGATTGATCAACCAGCATCAAGGAAAAATAAAAACAACAACAATGACAAAAATAGTGCAAACAGAACATGACTATAATCCTAGAGTTGGGAAACAAAGAGAAGAGGCTCCATGGGAGTTGTTGGCCAACCGTTTAGCCCAATAGGTTGTTTCTAGGTTCACTGAGAGATATAGTCTTAAAAATTTAAGGTGGAGAGTGACTGGGGAGAACCCCTGATACTGACCTCTGCCCTACATATACATACACATGTACACACACGAACATACACACTAAAGACAGCATTCCCTACTGAGAGGGAAGACAGGAGTTTGTTCAAGGATTATATTCTTCAAGGCTTCTATGTACTCTGGAAATGAACTGAGAAGGACATTGAACATAATTCTGCTGTGGAAGTGATTGCTGGATCTAGAATTTACTTCCCACAGAGATATTTGATGAAAGAATATGGCAACTTATTGGTCAACTAATGCTTAGTCAACCTTAATCTCTTAAACTAGGGTTTCCTATAAGCCATTTCGGTACATATTGACAACCATATAGAAATATATTCACTAAATATCTTCATATGAAGCTGTATCTATAGGTATTTTTCATGGACAATGGGCTGAACATAGAGGCAAACACAACTAGGTGTTGGGAAAAGGAATAATGAGTGACAGAAGGAACCCTAATGGTGTTGATTTTACATAGCCCTGAAGAGCTATGAGACAATGAAAAAAGACAAAGACACTCAAAATCCACACCATGGCTCACATTTTATATACTTTATAGAGCTGGTTTAGTCAGATTTCATAATCTGGGTGAGGTTTACATGGAGTACCAAGTATCCCTTCCATGGCTTTTATGCAATAGCATATAACCATACACAATTCTCTGCTCAGAATGAAAGATATATCAGTAATAAACAACTGCCAATATTAGATCTTCTCTGAAGGGTCAGAGCACCATACCAGATTCTCTGCACTGTCTCTTTGCTCTTTACAAGTCTGTACTTTGTCACAGTCATATGTGTTATTGTCCCTCTCCATTAATGATACAGTAAATTGGGATGAGGAAGGTCAACTTCCAGGAAAGGGTACAGTAGTGAGCTGAATATCAGATTCAGAGGAGCTCCGTAACACACAAGAGACTATCTTCACATAAAAGTTGAAGTTGGCTTTAGGAGTCAGACTAGGAAGTTGAGGCTAATGGAAGTGTTGCTATAAGACACAAAGTATTTATTTCAACTAACTGACCAAGAATCTATGAAATAGTACTAAGGACTCTCTTTAGTGGACACAGGTCTGACTCAGCAGGTCTGGGTTGGAGTCAAGAATTAGCAAGATCAGCAAATCTCAAGTAGGCTTCTGCTGTGGATATGTATACCACACTTTGATAAATTATTAGGAACATCACAACTTGAAAGCTGCCTGATAAAAGAATAACAGATGGAAATGATCAACCCCAAGCATTCTCTGTCTCTATTCTTGCAAACAAAGCATAGAGACACCATTTTGGAAACCAACCTCTATCTAAGAGGTCAGACCAGAAGAGGGAACGGGGAGCTGCCCCCGTACAAGGCCAGTTGTTCATGTGTATAGTTCTATCTTCAGAGTTGCCTCATTAGACCTAGAAGCCAGAACTCCTCTGGGCTTCACAGATCTCCTGAATTTGTCCTTGGCTGGTGCTGTCATCTAATTCTGGTGCATGTCTAAAAAACAATACAAATAGTCCATGTGGCCATGTCAACATGTTGTGGAAGTATTCTTCCTGATTCTTGAGTTGTGACAATCATTCTTTGGAAATAGATAGCCAATATTATCTTTTCTATGAAGGGTTCACAATCAGTTGGTCGACCATATCTCTGGGGTCTCATTGTGAGCCTGTGTACTAGACAATGTAGCCAACAGTTTATCTGTTTCTCTGCTTGACCATATGCCCCAGGAGTGCTAACACTGTGTGTATGAGTTGCTGGGTCTAGAACAGTACCTAATTTTTAAGAACTACATATGGTTACAGGATTTGAGAGATGATGACCCAGAAGTTAAGAGCACTGATTGTTATTCAAGAGGATATAGGTTTGATTTCTAGCACTTGGATGGTGGCTCACAACCATCTATAACTCAGGTCCCAGGGGATCTGATGCACTCTTATATAGCTGGCATTTGCTACTTTGTGGGTTCTTTCTTTCACCCTTCTCCATCCCTCCCCCCTCCCCCGTTCAATTTGCTAATACTAGATTAAGGGAAAAAAGGATAGAGAGGAAGGAAAAGAGATCACTGATTAAAATCAGGGGTTGAAAAGCGGTGATGTTTTCCTTAGACTACTTCCTGCCGAGTAGGGTCATGGTGTTCCTTGATGCAAGTTTGATTATCACTGTCATGATATCTAATTTCTTCTTCTTGTTATTTCTTCTTTGTGCATAACTACTTAACAAACTGTGACCAATGGCAGCCAACAGTCTACCATCATCACCAACAACAACCATAACTACCACCACCACCACCACCACCGCCACCACCACCACCACTGCCACCACCACTACCACCACCACCATGATCATAACCACCACAAACCACCACCACCACCAAACAAACCACTAACATTCAGGGCCCTAGCATTTATATGCCCTCAAGACCTCAGAATTCCAAACGTCACACAATTGCAGAAGTATCTTCAGCTGACAAATCCTGTCACCCACCCTCACTCCTCACTATAGAATGAGGCAAATCATAGTCAGCTGCTGAAGCCCCATATCCCACACCTGTGATTTAAAAAAAAATTCATAGTTTTGAATTTTTTAAAAAGAAATAAAAAATTCAAAATTTTCAGGCAGTGTCTCTCACTGAACATACACTTTTATGGCTTTGTAGGCACTGGCATACAAGTGGTACACAGACATACATTCCTGAACATTCATACACATAACATTTAAAAAATTATGGTTAGTGAACCAGCTAATGGTCTCTTAGCCCAGGCACAGCACTTTGCATATATTTTTAAAATTCAACTCTATTCAGCAGAGATTATCAAGACCTTCAATGGCAGAGAAAGAAAGATAGGTATCTAATAGGAATATAATTGAAAGTACCTCGGAGACACCTTGTGGTTGATAGAAACTGAGTGCAGTACTGATTCTCACTGGCTTAGGGCAGGGACCCACCTTCCTCATAGATCCCTCACAGCCACAGCATATGGACGAACAGTGGTTCTCCAAGATATTCTTTATAACGAATAGTTCTTTCCTTGGTACTTGGAATTCACTGAGAGTGCTACAAGGGGAGTTTGAGGAGACTGGGATGGGGGGGATGAAGCTTATGTCTGCAACAGCCAAACCACCGGAGCCTCATTGAAATGCCTTGGGTGTCAGCTATTTATACTAGCTGGGGAAGAAGCCACTTGGGCGAAGAACATCCTGCTTAAAAATCCAAACGTTTTGGAGGTAAGACTTGTGTGTGTCAAGGCCATCTGTTGATGAAATTCATGAACTGTAGGTGCTAATTTGTTAAAGAAGAAGTAAATTGCTGGTGAGAACTGAGGACCATAAACAATCTTTGATGGTTGGAGAAAGGTGATGAGCCTGGTTGGAGCAGGACCTAGTGTTACTCTCAGGATTCTTGTGACAAAAGCTATGGAACTGCTTCTGTTTTCAAGTCCCAAACATAGTGTTCCAGGATACAGACTTTTTAGAATTTTGTATTGAATTAAATGACATTTCTATTTTCTCCAGCATTGTTAGGGAGTAGATGTGAATATAAAGTGGTTCAAGACTGAAACCCTTTAACATAAAGGATTTATCTAAGTCTATCTATTCAAGACAGATATAGTTCTGATTTTCCTGAGTAGACATTTCCCCCTTCTGTTTTAATCATCTCTCATGGAGCATTTGTAGGAGCCTCTGAAGTGAATTTCTAATCTCCAGAATTTCCTCTCTCTTAAAGGCATATTTTTCTGTACTCTGTCCAAAACCCTAAAAGAGTACTTCTTTAAATCAAAGCTCATCGGATCAAGAAGTTCATTGTTACCTGGTTTCTCCAGCAAAACTGCACAAAATCCAATCTCTATTCTTCTTCTTTTCCTCATGACTGCTTACGTTTTCTCCAGTGGAAAAAGCCTTCTCATTCTTTTCACCATCTTGTGAAACCTGCATCTTCCAAGATTGAGGTCTTTGACACATTCAAGTTGCCCTTCAATTTCCTATTTGACTGATGTACCCTATACGTTTGTCAGATGCCTTCTGTGTAATGCATACACCAATCAACTTTTAAAATTTATTTTGTAAATACTCTGAGGTCAAGAAAGGTTCTCTATGTACTTTCATTTACATAGGCCCTTGGTAGGAACTGAGTACTGGCTGAGCTGAGCAAGACAGAAGAAATGGAAGCATCCAACAGATAATTAGAACTCTAACTCAGACGCACAGAAGTGACCATCATATAGTGTAATAGCAATTCACAGTTGATGTCACTCATTTGATCTGCAGACATCCAGCTGCTGGTGCCCCTGCATGTGCGCATGCATGCAGAGTACCCAAGCCGTAGCATTCAGAAGTGCCTGCTCACTGAGTGCTTCCCCAGCTTTGTTAGCCATTTGGTAATTAACATAGATATCAGAAACACAAGGTAGCCCAGGTGTGTTACATTGAAAATTTAATGTGCTTTTATTTTCCACTAAAAGGGTGTTATTAATTTCATTTCTTTTATTCAAATTGAAAGCAAAGATTGGTCCCTAGTAGGTGATAAAAATGCAACAATACATAAACCTGGGAGGAGGAGGAGGAAGAAGAAGAGGAAGAAGAAGGAAACAATAAAGTAGTGTATAGTTTAAAAGCAGTTAGCTTGTAAACGTTCCTATTGAGGACTCTATGGTCTGTGTTGCAGCTTCATATCTCTGACATAACACGAGATGCTCGTGGTTGTGTTCTCATATTTACTTACAGAAAGTAGAACAATGGGCTAGCTTTCACAGGTGGCTCAATATTTTACTTGTACATAGCTGAATGAACTCCAAATATGTTACTTCAAAGGTCTTGTTCCTTTCGAGTTGTTTGGAAAACAACCAATTTGAGAAAATGTTTAATCCAATAAAAACATTTTCTTTTGAGCTGTGTTGGTGAGAGACACGGTTGCTCCACTGAACTTAACCTTGTAACTGAAAACACCTTTGTTCCTGTTTTTAATAGCATGAAAACACCTTTGTTCCTATTTTTAATCTGTCTGAATTTTAATGCCATATTTCAGATACTTTCATGCTTTGATCTTCTCCAATAAACTGTATAGAGAAACATCTCAGTCCTTTTATTTCCATTTCTTCAGCACAACAGCTAGCTTTTACCTATTGATCACTCAATCATAAGATGTAACCAATAAAATTGATAGTCATTTGTTGTCAGATACTTTGTCCTAGAGGTTAATAAATCTTTTTTTCCTAACTAGCTATATGCCTTACATTCTTGCTAAGGAGATTATTTTATATAACTCCTTTAAAATATTTCTGGAATTTTTGTGTACTTCCTTTTTACCACCTTGCCATGTAACTTTTGCTTTGGAAGGATCTTTTTTATCTTAATATTCTTTCAGGGTCAACTGTAAGAGAAACCTTATTATCCACCAGCTCTGGCTCTCATGATGCAGGGCACTCTCATACATGCATGCAAGCAAGCACTCATGTACCATCTAAAAAAAAGAGATAGTAGCCAGTGAAGCAGTGTTCAATTAGCAAGTCGCATGCTTCCAGCTCAGAGCCATCAATTTTAGACATTGAAAAGCCCCTGGAAATTTGAACTCAAAATTAAAGACTTCATGGGAGCCATTGCGTTTCGTTCCCTGCAAGATTTAGCACATACAGAGGAGAATCAGTCACGTTTGTATTTCAAATTAATATTGCATGTAGCACACTTACGCTTAAAAACAAAATACTCTCTTGTTTTCTCCAAGATTCAAGTTTAATTGGGCATCTTGCCTTTTACCCGGTACCCTGAACTTGCTATACTGCTATGATAGCTTAGGGGTGAAGGACTGGTGATTCAAGTGCAAGTGAAAAACACAGTTTGCCTTAGAAAAAAAGAGAAGCTGCCCTGTTAGACCTCTCTGGAGTAAGGAAATTACTAGATAAAACCATGGTGTCTTTCTGTAGGAATTGTATATTGTACAGCCTTGGTCAGTTTCAACACTAACACACAACCTTTTGAAGGCCCACTACCTTACATTACATTCTGGTGCTATTTGCTATTTAGACACCTATCTATCTATCTATCTATCTATCTATCTATCTATCTATCTATCTA
>NW_021604665.1:14543206-14710395 GCF_004785775.1 Grammomys surdaster | reverse complement strand
TCTATCTATCTATCTATCTATCTATCTATCTATCTATCTATCTATCTTTTATCTATTTATCCATATATCTATCATGTGTCTATCTTTGTTTTATGTACCTAATCTATTTTTCATGTACTCACTACTTTCCATTTTTGTTATTAGTTCACTAATCTTTCGTCTGCCTGCCTGTCTATCATCTGTTTATGTATCTTCCTTCTATACAAGGGTATAAAAATCTAGCATTAGGAAAGGGCCCTAGAACTATGCCAGAAACATCTGAGATCCTGGCCTCAGGTCACCTGTGTGACTTGGTACATCTCTGAACTTCTAAACCTCACATCTCCACATTAAAAAAAAAAAAAAAGAAATGGTAAATAGTAACCAAATCACCAGGTTGATTTCCAGGGAGACTATTATATCCCATAAGCATGGGCTGTCTATTAGCATACCTCCCCATTGTTACAACATACTGTTCCAGGTAACTTGGCTTTCCCACCAATATTTCTTCTGTGCCCACATTACTGCATAGTGCACAGAGAATAGTTAACTGATTTTTGCTGAACAAAACCTGGTCCACTTCATGGACCTTCTCTCCTGTTTCTTTGAATAGCAGTGTTCTGCACATGGCCTTGTCCTGAACAACTCACCCCAAATCCTTACCTCACATACCCTTTCCTCTTGACTAGCTCCCTCTTGCTGACTCAGTGCCCGGCCTGCACTCTCTTCTAGCCTAACACAGACTCCTAGATTCTGGTTGTCTCTCTTAGTAAATTCCTATAATGATATATTACTTTCATATGAAGCCTTGCCCAGTGTGGCTCATGTGTTGAATGCTTGGCCCCTAGCTGGTGACACTATTTTCTGAGGTGAAAAATTTAGGAGGTTAGGCCTAGTTAAAAGGAGTTGGTCACTGGGAGCGTGCCTTTAAAGGTTCTATCTGGTAGGTGGGCTCTCCTTTCCTTTGTCCCCATGCACAGTGAGACAGGAAGCCTCTGCCACATGTTTCTGCCTCCATGATGAGCCAAAATAATTCCTCCCTTTAAATTTTGTTTGCAGGTATTTTAGTCACAGAAATAGCAAGCAAGCTTAAACCATGAGGAATTTAAAGGTACTGAATCAAGAGTTCAGGTGTAGCCCTGGCTTTCTTATGGTCTCTGTCCTATTTGAATCCATTTCATTAATGAAAATGGTAGAAATACATACATCTTTCTTCTTCACATGAAGAAGATTTTGACAAAAATAAAAATTAATCATCAACTGGGTGTGGTGGAACATGCCTTTAATCTCAGCACTCAGGAGGCAGAGGCAGGAGGATAGCTGTGATTTTAGATCCAACTGCTCTGCATGCTTAGTACCAGGAATGCCAGGGCTATGTAGAGAAACCCTGTATCAAAAAACAACAAAAGATTAAATACCATACAAAATTTTCACTAAAATTCTAGAACATGTTTTTATTCACATATAATCTGTGTTATTCCTAACAACTAGAAAGAGTGTATAGAGAAAGCCCAACTGACAGAGACTGGGTGATGCCATGTTTAATCATATCCATATTAAATACCCCAGCCTGATAGTTTCTAGACTTTCCTATCTATCATGTAGTTGACTTTTTTTTTTAGGCTTTTGTCTGTGTGACCTATATTATTATAGCTCTGTAAATCTCTATCTGGCCATAACCATGAGGATAAAAGAACAGAGACCAATTTTATTTGAACTGTGAGCTCTGCTGAGTATTGCACTTTTACACTTGAGTTGTGGAATTCGGACATTTAATCTGCATGGCCCATTTAGCACAAGGGTCAAAAGGGGTCTGCTCACATGCAGGGCACCCTGCCTTGTACAGAGAGATCATCCTTTGGTAGAGGGCTTAGAAATCACATGAAATAGCAACGATAATGTCTCTCCATTGACAGGCAAGATTGTTTAAATACCAGCTGCAGAGGGCTGCCTGTCAGCAACAGGTACTAATCATGGGCCTTAGAAGAAAATGGACAGTTCTGACGGTGATATTGTGGAAAACTGGGCATCTGAATGAGGAACCTACTGCCTACCTTGTTTTAGATAAACATTAATATTGAAATTTCGTGTTAGTTTATATTCTATTTATTGTAATAAAATGATTAGATATTACAGTTGTTGTTACATCCCCAGACAGATGCAATAGCTAGTTTATAACAAAAACCCCTAAATGTTTGCAGAGCTATGCATTTAGAACATTGTATAGATTATCCTAATTTAAAAAGTAGCATTTGTCAGAATGCACCTCAGATTATTAAAATCTACAGCACATATAATTAGCTTTCTGCTTAGGCAAACTTTGTGAGGCCCTAGTGACTGGCATTTTGTGATAGAATAATATTTGTATTATTCTATGTATTGTAATATATATACATACATATATATATACATACATATATATGTATATATATTTGATTAGAAATTCTTAATTTTAAGAGCCTGTATTTCAAGTCACAATGTTGACCACATCTTCAGTGAAAATTCAATGACAATTTTAACAACAGGAAAATACAATTAAGTCTTGACGGTTGATGAGGAATGGAAGGGGGAGGGGTGACAATCTAGTATAAAAAAACCCTGTTAGTTGATATTACATAAAGCCTATGACATTTAGTAATTACGGGCTGCTTGTATAGGCAATGTTCCTTGAGTATATTAGTAGATAAATGTTTGGAACAGTTTAACAAGGATTTTAATGGTCTCCTAGATGTTAAAAATAGCCAAAATCATTCTGTTTCAAGATAAATGCTCATGGCAACTCCCATGTTATTGGCTGAGATAGTTTAGTGCTTACCTTAGAATCAAGTTTATGGCCTACTCTGCCACCCATGCCAGGTGCTACTGTATATAGAGGCTTGTTAGCTCAGTAAAAATGTACTTACCTTGATGCGATCCAATTACCTGTCAGGATAGAGCATCCTTTTATACAGTGAAATCCCAGAACCCAAAAGAGCTTGAAGAGGTTAAAGAAAGCAAATTTTCTCAGTGGTTCTCCCTTGGGAATACCCTCAAGGAGTCACACACCCCACCTAATTGGAGGCTGGGGCTTAGTGCTTGGGAAGTTCCTGTGGTTGGCTTTAAATATAAAAAGTCTATTGTTTAGAGTCTCCCAACAACACCTATTCTTTCCCCTCTAGAAACATTATTCAGCTCTTGGATTAATACAGTGTCCTTGTGAGTGAAGGCTTGGTATGAGCAGGAGGGTCAGCTTCTATGATCCACATTGATCAGACACTTCCTGAAGAGCTTTTACATTGAGCAGAATTACATTTAACCTGGAAACACACTTGTTTTATACTTCAAACCACATACCAAGAAGATTTTGCAAGGTTTCTGTACTCCTAAGAGTAACCAGGTTTTTACATACATTAAGGCTAATACCTTTGGTAATTCCTGAGCTCCTATAATGACCCTGTGAGATGTTAATTTGTTCCATTCTGCTTGTTCCAGTTAGGGGAGTTCTTTTTCTTGCTTGCAAACAGTGACCCCTACCCATAAAAATAAAACCACTGAAGTCAACAAATCAAGCAAAGTTTGGTGAAAGCACCAATGTGACAGTTGCTAAACTCTAGTCTGGTTGGCGTCAGCTAACTAAGGGCATCACTATAAGATGATAAAGCTGAGAGGTGAAAGAAGGTCATCAAAGCATAACACTAGAAGCCACTGGAACTTTCCAGAGCATCATAGAAACAGTGAGAAAGTCCACCCTGCTTGGTTTGCTATATAGCACACAGGCAGGCAACTGATGCAAAATGCTACTTCAAAGACCCCTTTAATCAATTTATCAATGAGTATTTATTGCAAGGCACTGTGCTAGGCACTATGGAGAGTACATGGAAGAGAAGACCAATGTCCCTGCCCTCAAGGAGCTTACAATCTAGTTGGGAAGACAAGGCATACATTCAAGGAAAAGTCAGTAACAATACAAGAGTTAGGTTCAAATGCAAGATAACAGTACAAGATATTTCCAAAAGTAGTACCCTATCAAATACTAAATGAAGGATTGGAGCAAATTCAGAGGAAGACATCACAAGGTCAGGCATGTGGGAAAATCTCACAGATGAGCTGGAGTGTTGGAGGTACCCTAGGAACGTTGATATTTGGGTGCGAGAGTGAGGGGAACATTTCAAGAAGGAACAGCCATGAGACTGAAAGGCACAGAGGTGAGATCAAAAGCAAGCAGTGTCAGGGACCAAATAGGGCTCAGTGTGGTTGTATATAGGAGTAAGAGATTTAGATTACGAATGGCCTTATGAGCTTAAGTTTCTGTCGATTTTATGATTTTGCCAGTAGATAGGGAAAACAACAGGTACACTTAGATCAAATATACAAAATCTTGGCTAGCCAAGAAAAAAGTATTCTATTCTCGGCTTCAAGACATTGACTACTTGATTTTGATCCTCTCTGATTCTGAAGAGGATTTGAAATGGTGTCTTCAGGGTTGTGAATTTCAAGTCACCTTTGGAATTCGGTCATCTAATTTTGGGGCCAGAGCTTGAGACTTTTGTGCCCCCTATGATCCCAAGTTGTAACTAGCACAAGGGTAAGCTAAAAATTTCCCTGACAAGCAGGAAGGAATAATGCTCCCAGAAGGCAGATATTTTTACAAATGACAGAATATTTATTAACAATACCTTTAAAAAAGATTACATATGCTATATCACTGGTAGATATCATTTACACTGGGGTTGGGAACTACCTGGGGTATCAGGTTTTTTTCATTCATTTTATTATTTTGTTGATTTTTTTGCATGTGATTTTAAATCATATTTTAACATAGAAGTAAGCCATATCAAAGTAAGAAAGGAATACAGCTGAAATACTGACAATATTTTCCCTGTTACCATCCTAATTTTTACACAAATGGAATCCTGATGATGTCTTTATTGGATGAATATAATCAGCAGGTTGAAAAGCTATGTTATGTGTAAGCAAAAATGACAAATTACAGGCAATCATGAGCTCTCCAAGAAAGAAGAAAAAGGTGACTGTGTGTTTTCATGTGAAAAGCTTTATAGAAAATCTCATTGCCTTCTATGTTCCACCCTTGTCAGCTTACAAAACATCCCCCATCATAATAAATAGTTCTTTTCATAAGAATAAGGTTTTGTCGATATTGCCATCTTTCATTGTATGATTATAAGATTTAGAATGTAAAGCTTATAAAGCAATCAGACTAGTTACTGCAAAACAGGAGAGACATCAAGATACAATACATCTGTACTATGGATAGTTTATAGGAGTTATATGTAAAATTCTTTGCAGCAGCTATTTGCTAAAATAGGAAAAAATGTCAAATTACATGTTATTGTCATTCAAAAGAAGGGCTCTATCATTACAGTTACACATGTTATCTATAAGAAATTTTGAAATTATAAATGCATTGACAGAATTATTAAAAAATTTACATTCAAAACAGATATGTCTAAAGAGTAAAATTACCTTTTATGCCATGAAAGACTTGTTTGACTATAGTAACTTTTCATCTATGTTACTACAGAATATGTAACTTCAAATTCAATGACTAAGATAATGCTACTACAAAGACGATGCTCAAATAAAGTCTTACCAGACAATGCTAAGTTCAGGGCTGGGAGGATTGCACAAGGTACCTCTTGGGCTGGGAAGTTTAGCTTTTGGGATGTGTAGTTCCTGAAACCATCTCAAATTGTGTTGAACAACAAAATTTACAACAGGATGGGAAAACATATCACATATGTCAAGGGGACTCGATTCAATGCATTAACCATTCAAGGGATAATTTATATACAGCAGCCTTGAGTTACAGACCCAGTCTCTAGCTGTTTTGATACTGGATCCTGGTAAAACTGTACAAGTCATTTGTAATTCATTTACTGAGATGAGTTTCAAACTCTGTCCTTAAAGGAAATCATCTCAAATCATAATTGTGTGGTTGTGTTGCCCAGAGCATTTTACAGCAGAGGAAGAAAAAAAATCAATATCTACATTATATGTTAACTTTAAAAAATTCTATAAAACACTAAATATATAATAAAAAATATGCATATAAGGACATATGTAAACTGCTTTGGTAACATCATATTACAGATGTCTTCAGTGCATTGCAGAGTTTCCAAAGAAACTTCAGACAAAGCTAGATTTGCTTTGAGGAAGTACTGTATAATGCCATTCCTAACGAAGCAAAAAACATTTTTTTCCAGTAATAAGATGTACTTGAACAACAATATTACTTAGTACTGGGTGTCTTCAAAACAACTAGCTAAATGTTGCTTATATTATAAATAGCAAGTCCTTTAGATAACTTTTGTCATAAACTAGACCTGGCTGTGAGAGAAATCATTATTGTACTGATGGCTGACAGTGTACACGCGTTGGAGGTAGAAGCCCCAGATCCTCTTGCATAGGAATCTGAAATGAGAGAACAAATTCTTTCATCAGGGTCTCATCCTGTATACAAAGGAAAGTGATGTTCCAGGGCTTACCAAACCAGCATGGCTGGCTGAGTTATAAAAATAAATCCTGTCTGTTTGTCCATCATCTGGCTACCTATTTTATTTTTATTATGTGTATATGTGTGTGCAGAAACACATGTGTGCTCAGGTATGTGTGCACACACATAGACATAGCAATGGAAAGGAGAGGACACTCAGCTCCTTAGACGGATGTCTTCCACCTTGCATTGAGGTTGGGTCTTTTACTTGGCCTGGAATTCACCAAGGAATCCTCCCCTCTCTTCAGTGCTAAGACTACAAGGGTGTGTGGCTGTATCTAGCTTACTTTTTAAACATGGGCTAGGGCTCATATTCGAGTCCTCCAGCTAGCAAGGCAAGCGCTTTCCTGATTGAGCTTTCTTTCCAGGCCTACCTGCATGATTCTATCAATGATTCATTCACATCAGTTCCATGATGACAAATCCGTGGTCTGGGAGGAGATTAGGGATCATTCTGTAGACTCTTTTGAGTCCTATAATTTGAGGGTGTCCATATCCAGTGTGACAGATACTTCAATATTGCTAGGAATATTACTAGGAATATGACGGATAGAGGTTGATTTGAAAAGTGAAACTCCCTTTCAGTTCCAGTTCTGTGCTGCACAGACGATATGACACTCAGCTCTTACAGCCCCCCTCTGTGGACCAGATATTGTCACTTTTCTGTCCATCAGATTAGGAGACTAAGAGATGAAGTAACTAACTTGTCTAAGATTGCCTAGCTAAGTGAATGTCTGGATTGGGAATCAAAACCGTGTTTATCTAAGTAAATCTCTTTTGCCCAGACAAAATAATCACATTATAAACAAACTTCTTCATGCGGGCTGTACATTTTTCTTAATAAAAGCTTTCCCGTTTTTAGTCTTGGTTTCTTTAAGGCTGTCTGATCTCTCCAACTGAGAGATGGAAGTGAAGACATTATGCTCTGCTGACACTCATTATCTGGCCACTATAAATGTTTTTGAAATGAATGAGACCTAGAATCAATGAGAAAAAAAAAGAACTATCATTGCAATGATCAGAAATTTGTAGTAAAATTTAAACAAAGTAAAATATATAAATTCCAATTTTGTGGGGTTGTGGGCTGGACCTTACTCCTACAACTCACTGTGTGAGGTTCCCTTTCAGCAGAAAGAAGTCAGAGCCCTTGTTTGATGATCACCTTATATACATAGCCAGTTCAAACCCAGCCAAGGCTACTTAGTGATACCCTTCCCCTCCCCCCAAAACAACCAACCAACCAACCAACCAACCAACCAACCAACCAACCAACCAACCAAAAAGAGTACATTTCAGAGGCATTCAAGTCCATTATCCATATAAATATATATATATATATGAGATATAGTAACCATACAAACCATATAATATATAAACCATATATTATATATATTTATACACACATACATATATGTATGTATATCACGTATGTATATTAGTGTTTATGTAATTATAAACTCTGTCTCTGAGCATAGCTTTTGCCTCAGTTTCCCACTGAGTCCTGTACTATTATTCTTGAACACAGACAAGTATTTATTGAATCCTTTCTAAATGATAGGCAATTCAAAGGAAAATTAAAATGACTAAGGGGCTCTTTACTCTTCTGAACTGAAAGCCATTAAAATTGTTCCATGGCTACTTTGCTACCATTCCCTATCTGTAAGACATAACAACCTTTTACTCCTTTGAAACATAATGGATACCTAGCAGATACTGACTCCAGCTCCAAAATTAGGGTCTCTTTTGAGGCTATCACACATGGTTTAAAATAATATCTTTTCAGTGACAGCTTGAAAGTTTATAATTCCAAACCTCAAATACAAGGGCAGATAAATATGTACCTAGATACCTAACTGTAACCTGGATATCAGCTTAATCTTTTCTTTATCATTGTAAAACACTCCCTAAACGAAGGGACCATGTGAACTAAAGAAGACAATTCAGGAGGTATGGTTACTCTAATCCTGGCACTTAGGAAGCAGAGGCAGAAAGATTTCTGCAAGCTGGAAGACAGCTTCCTCTACATAACCAGGCCAGGGTCAACCATGGCTACTTTGTGAGACCCTACTTCCAAAACAAAGACAAAAGACCAAAAACAAAGCAAAACAAAAACCAAAAAGAGTGCAATCCATTGGCAGTAAGTACTTCCAGAAGCTTTGTAAGCAGCTCTGTCTGCTCTCTCTGGATGCTTTCCAAATCATGCCAAATAGTACACAAATAATCACCAAACTGCCGTGCTCCATTGCCAATCATTATTCTGATTTCTGACTTCATACATTTTCTTTCTATTAAGATAAATAAAATCATACAAAAATTTGTATGCTGTTTAGATATTTATAAACATAAAACTTTAAAACGGAATAGAATGCATTTGCTCCCAAAAGCTACTCTCACATACTATTTAAAAATATTTAAAAATGGAGACTATTAACTCTATGTAAGCATATGTATTTTATATGTAGATTTCATATTCTCAATCAAAATATGTCACATTAACTTCAAAATATTTCCAACTCAAGACTGAATGACACTAGCTTACTGGGGATAAAACACCACAGCCTTGGTAAGAACTTTTTGGCCAGAGTACTAGCACTGGGGAGGCAGTGGCAAGTGGATCGCTGTGAGTTCAAGGCCAGCCTGGTCTATGCAGCAAGTTCCAGACCAGTTATGTTACATAGTGAGACCTGTCTTAAACAACAATGACAACACTCAAACCTTTTTTGCCTATTCTTTCTAACTGCATTGTTCATTAACTATAGAGGCTATAATTAATTAGGGGACTATGTACTTGTCAGCCAAATGGGTCAATATGAGACAACCCTTTGTGCTTTATTAGAGGAAGCCTTCATTTACTATTTTGGTTGGCGACTGACTAAATCCATCAAAACTAGGCGAAGAGGGCTTTTTGGTTTTTGCTTTTTTTTTTTTTTTTGCATAAAGTATCTTGAAATCAGAAAACATCAGTTATAGAAGAAATGATGCTCCTGTAATTTATCTTAATTACAACTCTTACCAGGCTCAATTTCTCTGAAGCCTTGGCTCATCTGGTATACTGACACAATAGGCAAAGAGAAAGGGCAAGATGAAAAAAGTTCTTACTTGATATCTTTGGGATTCGGATTTGCTCACTGCTGCTGCCATCTCCTCCATCACTGAATGGCTTGATCTCTATGATGTAATCTTCATCAAAAGGTAAAGAAAGCTCCACTGATGTTTTGTTTGTTTCAATGACAGATGTGCTGCTTTGCCTGTTCCATCTGTACAAGACCTGCCCAAGCAGAAAGAGCGGATATCATCTGCTGTTCTAACTGATATGCAAAGATATGGTATACACTTTTTTTTTAAAAAAAATCTCTGTTTTTTATCTCAGTTAAATGTAAAATGATGGAAGTTCTCTGACAGCCTGCTCATACTGAGTGAGCTCATCTATGGCCAGGGTCAAGACTGCTGCCACCATGTTGCAGAGGGAAGAATTGAAAGGAAGAGTTGAAGTGGAGGAGAGAAACATGTGTGGCTGTTCTTTCACACGGATAAGTTAACATGTACTGAAATGTAGAAGACTAAATATCTCTTTAAGGATGTAGAGTCAATGACACACCAGGAGCCTTGACACCAGAACAGACTTGGCTCTGTGTGACCCTAGGTCATTTACTTCATCTCTCTTAACTTCAGTTCCCTCTATTGTAAAATGGAGATGAAACCACACACTTCAAAATTTTGCAGACTGAATACAGTAAGGGCTGGATTCAAAGAACAACTTAAGAAAGTTTATCTATGCAGGCTTAAATGGAACAAAATGAACACATACAGCAGGGGTTCCAAGGACAAGAAACACTCAGCAGGTTGTTATTATCAAGAAACTTCTTGAAAGAGGGCATTTCTGCACATATAGACATTTTATGAATGGCAAAGGCCGTGAGCTCTCCACTTTCCCTCCCACTGGGACTCTTTAGAAGGATCACATAGAAGAGGCCATCGGTGACCATCTGGAAGTGTGGTACTTCTGACAAGTTCCACTCATGCACCTTTGTTTTCCTTCCTGGGCCTCTTAGATGCTGAGTTTGGGCTGTGATGTATCTGATGATGTAGCCCTCAGTTTCCTGAAAACACACTGGCTTGGATCTCTGATGGTCCCTCACCTCAATATGGAACAAAATATAAAGGACCAAAAACACGCACCTGCCATTGTGTGCCCAGCAACAACCATAAGGACAACTCCCCTGTAAATTCTGACTCTTACAGGTAACTTATCAATGTCACTACAATCCCACAATGCAGATGTTATTGTACCTTTTTACAGGTGGGGACACTGAGGCCCAGGGACCTCTCATCATGGAGAAGTGGAAGGAAGTTGATTCCTAAGCCTACAGTCATAAATCAAAAGAGTCTACCTTCTTCAGCTTCCCAATGGATAAAAAAGATGGATAAATGACACAGATGATCATCTACCTTGCATGTTTTGGGACACTTACTGTTACCCTTATCCTATAGTTTTTAGCAGAATTAAGAGGGTGGGACACATTCTTGTCCTTCAGGGGGTGAGGGGCACTCATCACTGTCTGCAGACATGCTTGAATGTCACATAGCTACCAGTTTAGTGAGTAGAGACCAAAGTCATGGCAGAACCTCCTACAGTGTAAAGGTAGCCACACAGCAAAGCATGGGTCTCACTCTGAATGTAGGTAAGTAGGGGATGGTAAATCTCACTCCACTTCCACTCCTGGCAGGAGTGCAGGCTATGATATACTTTTATTTTATTTTATTTTATTTTATTTTATTTTATTTTATTTTATTTTATTTTATTTTTTAAAATTGATTCACATAATGTCAAAGGCAAAGTCAATCTTGCCTCAGAATCACCAGGCAAGAAACTTAGAACATTATTTGTTCAGCCCATCCCTGGGGTTGCTGATTGCCGAGGTTAGAGGTCAGATCTGAGACCTGAGCTTTTGCCTTTCTGCTAAGTTCTCACCCTACACCAATGTTACTCAAACATGTATCCCAGCTTGGGAAATACAGGGCTAGCTTGTGTTTTCCTAAGACCCCTATAAATACTGAGCTACTGAGGTCAGAAATATATGGTCAGTCTTCTATTGCAAGCAGAAACAAACATGAGGGAAATTCATAAAACTTCCTTAACATAGTTTAGATCCCATTTGCTCCCTGGCATTTTATCACCTTAATTTACAGCCCTCTAATACAAGGTGGAAAACACAATCTCCTTAAGGTGGAAAGATTCTCAAGCCCTCTCCTTCCCCAAGCTGAAGTATCAGCTGTGCCAGGCTCAACATCCCTTTGCTAATGATCAAGTGCCAATAAATCTTGGGGCACTGCTTCTCATCACAACCCTTCAGGAGAATGGGCTGGCTGATGGGATGCAAGGTCACATCTTGCTCAGAGGAATAAATTGCTTCTTTGATTTACTTCTGGCCCTTGCAAGAGCTCAGAGAATCTAACCAGTTTCAAGTATAAATCCAAAAGAAACATTTCCAAGAAAAAGCATACTTTTTTAAAAAAATCAACACTCTTATCAGTCTTGTAATAATGGAAACTGCCACCTATAAGGACAACAAAAGCTTTATTTACATTAAACACTTGGTACAGCTGATGGACATAAAGATAGTTCTTGTACCTGATATAAAACAGGTAGGGAGAAAGAGGATACCTGGGACTAATGATATCAACAGCAAACACTGACTGCTTTTGCTTCTCCAGTGTTGGAGCACTTCTACTCCCGGCTATATTTAGTTATTATTTTGACCTCAAAGATGGCAACCTGAGATCTGGAGATAGTAGACAATTGCCTGTAGTCAATCACCCAAGGTTTAAACCTAAATAACCTAACTCCAGAGCCTGGATTATTTATATCAACTTGGCCACCACCTCTGGGTCAAGTTGCTTTTCCTCTCTGGTCTCTGTCCTCATATGTGCAAAATAAGGGGATTAGGAAGAGACCTTAAAGGGGGGTAGGCAGTAGGAGAACAGATAGCTTAGAAAGTAAAGAAGTCTGTCACCCAGCCTGATGACATTGATTATATCTTCAGGATCCACTCTGTGAAGGGAGAGAATTAACTACTGAAAGTTGTCCTGTTACTCCCAGATGCATGCGGTATGCATGTGGATATAAGGGCATGTAAAAGGAATATAAAAAAGTAGCTAAATAAACACAGAGAATGAGTAGCCTGAGGATCATATGCTGCTTGCATATATCATTTGTTTGGCCACTTTAGTGTTTGATTTTTATTAAAATACCAGCTTTATAAAATAAAAATTATGCATAGAGGTTTATAGTTATTGTCAAAAGATACTGCCATCATGGGTACTATGGTTTGGGTAGTCATCTGCTGTAAAGTCCCTTTTAAATTTTAATTGCTACTATATTAATTTTAAAAGGAAGACCATGGTGGTTTATGCTTGCAATCCTTGTACATTCACAGCTTACACAAAACTTAAGATGTTTACATATTCAGGATGCTGAGGCATGAGGATTACTATGAATTTGAGGGCAGCCTGGCTACACAGTGAGTTCTAGATCAGCTCTGGCTACAGAGTTAGATCCTGTGTCAAAACCAAACCAAACCAAACTAAACCAAGCCAAACCAAACCAAACCAAATCAAACCAAACCAAACCAAACCAAACCAAACCAAACCAAACCAAACCAAACCAACCAAACAAACAAACAAGCAAAGAACTGTGAAATGTTTAAGAGGTAATTAGACTCAGCCTGGATATGAGACTTCTACCCTCAATATGGGACTGGTGCTGTCATAGGAATCCTGTCTTCTTTTGGTGTTTCAGTCTCTCACCTTCATCTATGTGATAAAAGGTCAAAAGGATTCTCCTTGTAAGCCAATAGCTTTGTGCAGGAATGCCTAGCCTATAGAAATATGCTTTTGTTTGTCATAAATTAACAAGCTTCAATTATTCTCTTATAGTAACTCACAGAGACAAAGACACCAGACTATTTCTCATTGGCAACAAGTAAGGCTAATTCCCCCTGCCTCCTCCCCCCACCTCTCTGGAGAGTCACAAAGTCCCTTACTATAGTCACCAATATTTCACATGCTGTTATACTAGCTCATATTCACCTCTGGACCTTCATGACTTCTACCTATATACTTTCCCAGAGATCTGCCTGTCTCATTTTTTTCTTTCATTTAAAGCCCAATTGAGATGTTACCCCTAAAGTGGCTTTCCATGGTCTTTATATAAAGAACATGTCTCTCCTGTGTACCCCTTGCCTCTCTATTGTCTCCTTACCTTCATGTTCTTTCCCTTGTAATGCTTTATTTTCACCCACTATGTCTGTCTGCTGATTGCCAGGCAAAGTAAACAGTGGTCAAGGGGCAGAGACAGATTTCACACTGCTGTGTTCAGATCCCAGACTTAAACATTCCAGAAATACTATCATAGCACATCTCCATGTCTTCAAAGTTAGGGTTAATAGTCAAAGTAGATTCTAGGAATTTCTTCCTTAGGGGGTTATTTGGAAGGTGAGATGATTAAGAACCTTGGATATGGGCCTGTGCCTTCCACCAGGGCAGATAATCAGTGTGTTGGTCCCTCTGAAGACCCCACAGTTTGAAGGCCTTCTAGGTGATTTACTGAACCCAGTGTCACAGGTTTCCCAAGAGACCTGTAGCAACCCAGGGACACAGGAGACAGGCTCTAGACAGAAACTACCCGGTGAGTTAACACCAGAGATAACTAGATGGTTAGATGCATGTGCAAGACCATAAGCAATAGAAGCCAATATTCTTTGTCACCATCAGAACCCAGTAATTCCACCACAGCAAGCCCTGAATACCCCAACACACCTGAAAACCAAGATGTTGACCTAAAATCCCATCTCATGAAGATAATAGAATCCTTTAAGGAGGATATAAACAACTCACTGAAAGAAATGCAGGAAAACACAGGTAAACATGTAGACACCCTTAAAGAGGAAACAAATAAATCCCTTAAAGAAATAAGGAAAATACAACCAAACAGTGAATGAATTGAATAAAGCAGTCCAAGACCTAAAAGTGGAAGCACAAACAATAAAGAAATCACAAATGGAGGCAACCTTGGAAATGGAGAACCTGGGAAAAAGGTCAGGAGCTACAGATGCAAGTATCAACAACAGAATACAAGAGATAGAAGAGAGAATCTCAGGTGTAGAAGATATTGCCACAACAAAGAAAATACAAATCATAAAACCTCCTAACCCAAAACATCCAGGAAATCCAGGACACAATGGAAAGACCAAACCTAAGAATAATAGGAATAGAAGAGAGCAAAGCTTCCCAGATCAAAGGACAAGAAAATGTCTTCAACAAAATCATAGAAGAAAATGTCACCAATCTAAAGAAAGAAATGGCCATAAATGTACATGAAGCCCACAGAACACCAAATAGATTGGAACCAAAACAAAAATTCTCCTGTCATATAATAATCAAAACACTAAATGCAAAGAACAAAGAAAAATATTAAAAATTGTAAGAGAAAAAGGCCAAGTAACATATAAAGGCAGACCAATCAAAATTACACCAGACTTTGCAACAGAGACTCTAAAAGCCAGAAGAGCCTAGACAGAGGTCATGCAGACCCTAAGAACACAAATGCTAACCCAGGCTACTATACCTCACAAAACTCTTAATCATCATAGCTGGAGAAACCAAAATATTCCAAATTGACAAAGCCAAGTTTAAACAATATCTCTCTACCAGTACAGCCCTACAGAGGATTCTAGAAGGAAAACTTCAACACAAGGAGGGTACTTCCATCAAAGAAAAAACAAAAAATTAATCATTTCATAATAAAATCAAAAGGAGAGAATCACATACACATAATGCCTTCAACAACAAACATAACAGGAACTAACAATCATCTGTCTTTAATAACTCTCAATATCAAAGGACTCAATTCCCCCCCAAAAAGACATAAGCTAACAGTCTGGATACACAAGTAGGATCCAGCATTTTGCTGCATACAAGAAACACATTTCAATAACAAAGACAGGCACTACCTCAAAGTAAAAGGCTGGAAAAATGTCTGCCAGGCAAATGATCCCAAGAAACAAGTAGGAGTTCCCATTCTGATATCCAATAAAAGAGACTTTCAACCAAAAGTTATCAAGAGTTGGGGAAGGATACTTCATATTCATTAAAGGAAAAATCAACCAAAGTCTCAATTTTGAACATCTATGCCCCAAATGTAGGGCACTAACATTCATAAAAGAAACTTTACTAAAGCTCAAAACACACATTGAACCTCACATAGTAATAGTGGGAGATTTCAACACCCTACTCTTACTAATAGACAAGTCATTGAAACAGAAACTAAACAGAGACACAGTGAAACTAATAGAGGTTATAAACCAAATTGACTTAATAGATATCTACAGAACATTTCACCCTAAAACAAAAGAATGTACCTTCTTAGCACCTCATGGAAACTTTTCCAAAACTGACCATATAATCAGTTACAAAACAAGCCTCAACAAATACAAAAATACTGAAATAATCCCACGCATTCTATCAGATCACCACAGATTAAGGCTAGATTTAAATACCAACAAAACCAAAAGAAAACTCACATACTCATCGAAACTAAAAAATTCTCTGCTTAATGATAATGTGGTCAGGGAAGAAATAAAGAAATTAAAAATTTCTTGGAATTCAATGAAAATGAGGACATAGTATACCCAAACTTATGGGACACAATGGAAACAGTGCTAAGAGGAAAACTCATAGCAGTAAGTGCCCTTGTAAAGAAATTGGAGAATCCTTCACTAGCAATTTAACAGCACACCAGAGAGCTCTAGAACAAAAGGAAGCAAACTCACCAAAGTGGAGTAGACAGCAGGCAATAGTCAAGCTCAGGGCCAAAATCAACTAAATAGAAACAAAGAGAATGATACAAAGAATCAACTAAACCAAAAGCTGCTTCTTTGAGAGAATTGACAAGAAAGACAAACTCCTAGCCAAACTAACTGAAGGGCACAGAGATAATATCCAAACTAACAAAATCAGAAATGAAAGCGGGAGACATGACAATAGAAACTGAGGAAATTTAAAAAATCAACATATCCTACTACAAAAGCCTTTATTTAACAAAACTTGAAAATCTAGATGAAATGGAGAATTTTCTAGACAGATACAAGATAACAAAGTTAAATCAGGATCAGATAAACCATCTAAACAGCCCCATATTCCCTAAGGAAATAGAAGTCATTCAAAACCTCCCAACCAAAAAAGGCCCAGGGCCAGATGACTTTAGTGCAGAATTCTATCAGATCTTCAAAGAAGAGATAATACCAAAATTGCTCAAACTATTCTATAAAATAGAAACAGAAGGGACACTACCTAATTCATTACTCTGATACCTAAAGAACACAAAGACCCAATAAAGAAAGAGAGCTTCACAGCTATTAAAAACAATGAATTTGAGAAATTCTTAGGTAAATGGATGGAACTAGAAAATATCATCCTGAGTGAGGTAACCCAATAACAAAAAAACACACATGGTATTCACTCACCGATTATTGGATTTTAGCCCAGAAGCTTGAAATACCCAAGATTTAACTCACAGACCACATAAAGCTCATGAAGACTGAAGACCAAGTGGGGGCGCTTCGGTCCTTCTTAGGAGTAACAAAATACTCAAGGGAGCAAGTATGGAGACAAAGTGTAGGACAGAAACTGAAGGAGGGGCCATCTGGAGACCATTCCACCTGGGTATCCATTCCATGTGCAGTCACCAAAGGTAGATACTGATGTGGATGTCAGGAAGTGCATGCTGACAGGAACCTGACATAGCTGTCTTCTTAGAAGTCTGCAAGAGTCTGACATATTCAGAGGCAGATGCTCACAGCTAACCATTGAACTGATCATGGGGTTCCCAATGGAGGAGTTAGAGTGAAGACTGAAGGAGTTGAAAAGGTTTGCGACACCATGAGGAGAGCAACAATACCAACCAACCAGAGCTGCCTAAGGTCTAAACCACCAGCCAGGGAACACTTAGGGAGGGACCCATGGCTCCAGCTATATATGCAAGGAAGGATGGTCCTGTCAGGTATAGGTGGGAGAGGAGAGCCTTGGTCCCATGAAGGCTGGACGCCTTGTGTCGGGGAATTCGAGGGTGGGGAAGTGAGAGTGGGGGGGGTAGGTGGGGGCACATTTTCATAGAAGCAGGAGGAGGGGGGATGGGATAGGGGCTTCCTGGGCGGGGGGTGGGAATGGAGTAAGGGGAGAACATCTGAAATGTAAATAAAATATCCAATAAAAAAAAATCTGGAGAACTAAAAAAAAAAAAAAGAAAGAGAGCTTCAGATCAATTTCACTTATGAATATTCATGCAAAAATACTCAAATTTCTAGCAAACCAAATCAAAGAACATATCAAAGCTATCATTCCCCATGATCAAGCTAGAAGTTCCTTAGAAAATTGGAAATACATCTACTTGAAGACCCAGCTATCCCACTCTTGAGTGTATACCCCCAAAAATACCCCAACATACCACAGGGGCATCTTATCCACTATGTTCATTTTGGCTATGTGTGATAGCCAAAAGCTGGAAACTACCCAGATGTCCCTCAACCAAAGAAAGGATACAGAAAATGTGGTTCATTTAACCAATGGAATACTACTCTGCTACTAAGAACAAGGACATGATGAGTTTTGCAGGCAAATAGATGGAACTAGAAAATATCATCCTGAGTGAGGTAACTCAGGCCCAAAAGGACATGCATAGAGTATGCATTCATTAATAAATGGCTATTAGCCAATAATGTACAGAATACATAGGATACAATCCACAGAACTAAAGAAGGTTAACAAGAAGGGCCAAAGTGAGGATGCTCCAATCCCCCTTGGGCGGGAGAAGAAAACAATCATGGGAGGCAGAGGGAAGGAGGGATGGACTTGAGTGAGAGAAGGGAGGGGGAAGGGGAAAGGGGGAAGGAGAAAGGAGAAAGGGAAACAAGATCAGGTATGGAGGGGTAGACAGGAGAGAAGCCCTGAGGGCCAGCATGAGGAATAGAAATATGCAACCCGGTGGGGTGAGAGGCTGGGTTGGGAGGGGGCTCTAGAAAGTACCAGAAACCAGAGACCTGAGGCCAGAGACTCAGGACTTAGGTGAAATGCCACCCTCTAGTAGAAAGACAGTGCTTCAAGTGGAATGATAAGGTTGCCATCCCACAGTCAAAAAGTCTAACTTAGAATTGTTCCTCTTTAAAACAACTGAAGGAACAGAAATGGAGAAGAGACTGAGGGAAAGGAGATCCACTGACATGACCAACTTGGGATCCATCTCAAGGCGAGGATTCAAGGCTCAACAGTATTATTAAGGCTATGGTATGCTTGCAGACAGGAGCCTAGCATGGTTGTCCTCTGAGAGGCCAGACAAACAGCTGACTGAGACAGACGAAGAGATTTAGACCAAACCATTGGACTGAATTCGGGAACCACTGTGTTTAAATTAGGAAAGGGCTTGAAGAAGCTGAGGAGGAGGGTGACACCATAGGAAGACTAGAAGTCTCAACAAACTTGAGCCCCTGAGATCTCTCAGACACTGAGCCACCAACCAGGCAGCATACATGAGCTGGTCCAGGGCCCCTGACTCAAAACAGCAGAGAACTTACTGGTTTGGCCTGAGTGGGAGAAGATGTACCTAACCCTCAAGAGACTTGAGGCCCTAGGGAATGGGGATGCTTGGAGGGTAGGGGACATCCTCTTGAAGACAGTTGGGAGGAGGAATGGGATCCTCATCCCACTATGGAAGGGTGGACCTGGAGGGGGTCAATGTCTGGACTGTAAAAAAAATAAAAGTAATAATAATAATAGTTAAGAACCTTGGATAGATGTCTAGAGTATTTGTTGAATGAGCTCCCTCACCTTAATTCACTTATTTGCATGGGTGATTTATTTTACCAGACTGAGACCAGAGATTATTCTTCAAATCTGATTGTTAGGTCTCAGGGTGTCCATATATCCAGAAATTAGCAGAAGCTGGACTACAGAAAGATTTCTAGAAGTTAGATAAAACCTAGCATTCCTTTGGAACTTGTGAAACTGATTCCCATCTGTCAAAAGGACTCATTTCCCTTACCACTGGCAGATGGGACATATTGCTACCTGTGGCACCAATCAGCATATTGGCCTCCAGTCTCCTTCAGTATCACAAATACCTGTTATGTCTTCCAAAATCCATGCTAGCTCTCTAGGCCTCTCCCTGGCCCAAAGCCATTTATCCTCTTTATGATCCTCATGATTTGTCTGCTCCACATCCTCACTTTCTGCTGCTCTCCTTTTTCCCTAAACCTGGCTATGTCCAGTCTGCTTCCTTCTCTCTGGAATTTTTCAGATGCCTCTGGATATTTTCTTTCTCTTATTCACAAGAATAACCTTCCTCCTAATATTGGATCAGCTGTGCCAGCAGTTTCTATATTCTCAAATTCTAAATCTAAAAGATATAAATGATATGCCTAATGCCCTAAAGGATAACCTCATTTGATCTGATATTTCAATCAGAAAGAGAACTAAATGCCCTAGTTTTCATTTACTCCCACATTTCATTCTATTACTACAGACGTAAAAATAGTTTCCCAAAATCCTATAGGAAGAACAACAGGCCTCTTCTGCTAAAGCAAATGTTCTTATATTTCTCTTGGCCTGCTTTTCCCCTCACATTCCCTGAATGATGTATATAGTACTTGGACGAATTTGTATGCCTGCAAATGTGTCTGAAGGGGCAATATACTCAAGGTGGCCTTTTTGGGAAAACTTTACAATGAGAATCTTGTGTGAGCATTTGTGAGAAGCAGGTGACAAAGCACTGACCACCAACAAAGTAATAATTGTTACCATTCAGCAAATCTCAACATGTTAACTGCTCCTTGCACCTAAGAAAGGTGCACTCCAACAGACGTATGGATGAGCTTATTTCATATATATGAAATAAGGAGCTTTACTAAATGATCTCTAACCTTTTTCCTGGTTGCCTCAAATACTTTGGGCAGCTCCTCTTCCTGTTATTTTATTTTGGCAGCAGCCTGAAAACAAGCTTAAAGTCCATTAGAATTGTGCCCCAGGACTCAAAGGAATAAGACTATGGAAGATAAATTTTGGCTCAGTTGTACTTTTTGGAAGCTAAGTTGTTCAATAATGGACCTAGTGCAAAGGAAGATGGATTCTTCTCCATTGCTGGAAGTAAGCATTAGCTATGCCATGTTCTATTTAGATGTCAAGGAAGAAAGTCCAGTGCACTAGTCGACTTAAGGGCATTTTCCTGTACATCTATCCTTTGAAATAGTGACATTTTGCAAGGCTTTTGATAAACTATTATCACCATGGCTATGTTGACATGCCTTTGACTGCTAGTGATTTTACAGTAATCCATTAAAGGGAAAAAAAGTTATTTTCCTTGTAATTTTGCAAGTCTACTTAAATAAACTCTTACATGGTTTCCATTATTTAAGGAAGATTATAAAACAAAGTCTACAATTTTGAATTTTTCTCCAGGAGAAACGCTTGGTAGTCAACATCTTCAGTAGCCACACAGAATTTGGAACAATTTACTCATTATTAGTCAAGTCTCTTTACATATTTGAAGTATTACGCTTCTGAGAACTCTTCTTTCTTCCAATTAAACATCTGCAGTTTTTTCCTTCATTCCTTGCAGTGGTTGGGGCCAGACTCCTGGTTGTGGTCTACTCAGAGATTCATCAGACCTACACATTTGGAGACAGCTAAGTCTGCTATTCCTTACACACTCAGTACCCTTCATGTAGGGATGATAAACTATTTCTTGCACATGTCTTCTCCACCCTCATCCTTTAAATCTGAGCTGGCCTCACAGCAGCTAGCTTCATCCTTAGCTTTAAAAAGGACACATAGCTTTTATTCACTGTCCCCTTCCACTGAAGCTAAGGGCCCTACCAGAGGTTCAGCTACCTGAGATGGCCACACTGTATGAAAGCCAAAGTTCCCCCATGGGGAAAGTCTCACGGATTGAGTGATCTCTGGCTGCACTCTAGCTTTTGCAAAGCCATTCCTGGTGAGAAAGTCACACATATGTGACTTGTCTTAGGGATGCTAAGCACTGGCCCTGCCTATTTTGGCCAAGCAAAGACTATAAAATTATATTTTAGCCCAATTTTCAGTGACAATGGAAGTTTACATTTAGTCAAAGGCATCAAGGGTATAGGTACTGCTTTGATAGAAGACCTGAGTTCACTTCCATATCAGACAGATCACAGCTTTCTGAAACCCTAGTTCCATAAGATAACCAGGGGCATGCTTGCATGCACGTCTCTGTCTGTCTCTGTCTCTGTCTCTGTCTCTGTCTCTCTCTCTCTCTCTCTCTCTCTCTCTCTCTCTCTGTGTGTGTGTGTGTGTGTGTGTGTGTGTTTTCATTTCAAAGACAGGCCAGCATTTATATATCTGGCAGACAATATTTTCAGCCAATTCTCTTATAGCGAAGCTCTCTACAGAAACAAGAGCAAGATTGAAAGTGACATTGGGAAGTTAGTAATGTTAGTTAAACACTCACACACATGTACTCATGTGCACGTAGATACACTGAATGCTCACGCGCATGCACACACACACACAGACACACACAGACACACACAGACACACACAGACACACACACACACACACACACACACACTGAGAAAATAAAGCCAAGCTGCCAAAAGCAAATGGTAAAGGGCTGTTTTGGGGGGATTTAGAAGAGTCCCAATCACAGAGCCTTTAACAATTTCTGATCTAGGTTATATAAACCTAATATTTATATGAAGTTGTAGCTTGTGTACCTGTTCCCCAGAAGTCTATATGATAAAGGCTTGATCTCCAGCCTGTAGTGTTACCTGGAGATAGTGGAATCTACAAAGGGTAGACTTTGTGAGTGCTCTTGCAGGGGATTGAAGAATGAAATCCTAGTCTCCCCTCCTCTTCTCCTTCTCCCACTCCCTTTCCCTCTCCCCCACTCATCCTCTCTCTGTCTCTTTGCCTCTCTCTGTCTCTCTCTGTCTCTCTCTCTCTCTCTCTTTCTCTCTTTCTTTCTCTCTCTTTCTCTCTCTCCCTTTCTCTGCATCCTGGCCACAATGTACCACACCTCCCTGCCGAGATATATTGCTGTGGTAGAGTTCCAAAAGGAACAGTTAACCCATGGACTGAAACTTCCTCAAATACAAACCAAATTAAGTCTTTCTTTTCTTTTCCAAGCTGATTATCTGGGTTATTTACAAGAGAAAGGAAAGACTGGCTCACCCAGGTGATAGCTTAAGTCCTGAGAAGTTAAGCCATGGGACACATAAAGTTTAGATGAGTCTACTTTAGGGTAGAGATTTCTGAATGGGAAGAGTTCAGTAGGGAAGCCCATCAGGGATGAATGAGAAAATGGAGCATCTGCTGCTGCCAGGCAGACTCCCTTCCTGCTAACAGCAGGATTAGGTGTCCTTGCAAAAAGAAATTACCCACTTTGTATCCTTTTACTTCTGACTCATTATCCAGGGCCTTCACTTGATCCCAGTTCAGGATAATTTTGGAGTCCGATGAATTCCATATGATGTTTCCAGGGGGTTGGCTTGGTGCTATAAAAAAAATTAAGATAGACGAAGTCACAGATTATTAAATCTCAATGGATTCCGAGGAATATCCCCTTACTAGAATTTGAGAGTAGAGGCAATTTAATGGGCGATTGCACTAATATGTGTCTTCAAGGTCACTGAAATCTGACGAGATACAGCATTGCAAATGGAAAAAGATTCAGTTGGTCGCCTACCATTTATAGCTAAAAGAAGTAGTCCTTCCCAGTGAGGAGAAAAACATTTATCTTTCTGTCCTCTAGAGCAATGAATTTGGCATGCTATTCTGAAAGGTTCAGTTAAAATGCTAAGGTGCATTTGAATCCATATAATGATACCAATTAGTATGTAAATGATCCCTGGGAGGTGGGGATAGGTAATGAACTTGGAGTATGTTTGATGAATCCCCAAAATATTTCTGAGCAACTCTGTCCTTACGTGGCTTTCTGGTTGTGACATTGACTGTTGCACTGGAGGGTCCTGTCCCAGCTGAGTTATATGCCTTGACAGATAAGTGATACAGAGCACTTCCTTTCAAGTTGGTGATTTTTGTGGATGTCTGATTTCCAACTGTTCGTATTTTTCTAGCATTTTCTTCCTTGTCATCATGTCTCCAATATTTTACCTGAGAAAACAAAAAGAATGACCTTGGAAATTATATCCACTGGGGATACCTCCAATGTCATGAGGTAATAATATTGTTATGCACCTTCTTATGATGGAGGTAAATTTCTATGTTAACTCATTGACAGAGCTTCTAGAACAAGGAGATCCACATGATCTGCAAAATTATCCACAGTAAGAAATCTTTTGTCTTATTTCCCCACTGAGATGGCCCATATGGAAAATCATCAATGGCTATTTCTGTCATTTCCCCCACCTTTGTTTTGCGTTCAGGTAATTATAATCATATAACATTACAACAAAATATTTTTAAAGATTTTTAAAAATTATGCATGTGCATGTGTATGTGTGTGTGTATGTGTGTGTGTGTGTATGTGTGTGTGTATGTGTGCATGTGCACATGTGAATATATGTAACCACAAAGGCCAGAAGAGAGCATCAGATCCCCTGGAGCTGGAGTTACAGGCAGTTGTTGAATTGCCTAGGGTAGATGCTGGAAGCTGAACTCAGATCCTCTGTAAGAGCAATGAACACTCTTGACTTCTAATGCCATTTTCCTATTCCCACAGGCATATCACATTCATTTTACCAACTATATTGCACATCTTTAGGTGAAGAAAGAGAGAGAAATATAATAATAAACTTGAGCATAAACATAGGTAAAGGGTGATCTCACAGTAGATTTTTCAATGCTTCTTCTATTAATGGTGTAGTAGAACTAGGCCTCTAGAACAGATACCTGTGCAAGGCAATGTGGGTCTTCTCCCATCAGTGAATGTGCCTTAGAAGTCTCACCAAGATATGTAGAACAAATGCACTGGTCTCTATCTTACCTCATAACCTTGAATCCGTCCTCTGTTCTTCCCAATAGGGGAGGCCCAGAAAACTTCGATATCTGTGGCAGAAAGACTCCTGGCAAAGATACTGGCTGGTGGCTTGGTAGGTTCTGCAAATAAATTCAGAAAAATTTACTACTGAGTAATCTTCATCACAATAGGCTTCTCAAAATGGGTGAAAAGCACCCATAGCCATATGTCCTTCATACTTTCGAGACACACAATCGCTCTCCCAGCTAAACAGTTATAATCTGTAGTGTGATAGTTAAAAAAGAAAAGAGATACTTCTGAAGTCTTACAAAGTTCTACACTGCAGTAAATGGAACTAAAGTGACCCAAGGACAAGTTTAGCAAAAAGCTTTCATAGTCAGCAATTTGTTCAGATGGCTCTTTCATAGTTGAGTTACAGTCTCAGTTGCTGGATTATGAAAACAAGTGAGAGAGAAACAAGCATTGTTAACTGAATTGACTACAATTCAAGAAAGTTGCATGGTGGTTCAGTGTTATAAGGTAATCTCTCATACCCTAGACAAGTCATTTACAGTTTCTGGGACAGTAATCCCTAATGCAAATGGTAGACTGAACCAATAGTTTCTCACATTCTAGTTGCTTTTGCCAGGTTTTTATGCGACGTGTACACCATTTGTATATAAAATTTTCTTTTAATATTCTGCTGTACTAAAAAACCTAGTTTAGCCATGACTTAAATAATAACATTCACAAAGTTTTACCTTGGGTAGCTATGTTCTTTCTACAATGTAATTCAAATCAGTACATAACTATTTGATGCTTTTAAAACTTCATCTGTTCCAGGAACCCATTACTGATAGATAAAAGTGCCATCTTCATTCTCTTAATCCCAAATACATGCTATAATAAAGCTCCTCCTAAAGCTAACACATTTATCTGTTATAATGTAGTGTCAATTTGTGTACTCCTCTACATTGCATACTCCAGAAAACATTGGACATGGACATCTCTATTTATACATAACAATAAGTGTCTACTTATGTGTTAATTCAGAATTTTTAAAATGTCACTTGATACACAGGGGAAAACATCAGCCATCCTTAGGAAACACTGCTCTTCATGAGAATATATACCAAAATTTCAAAACTTTAAATATGTTGTCATGAACATTATCACAGCAAAAAAATGCAGATGCTATAAATATTATGGCTATAAATGATACTCAAGAAGCGAGACATAAACAAACACCTATTCCGTGTAGCAGGCCTAGGGAATCACAGAAAACCTTTGCTGTTCAAGATGAGGCCAGAAGAATAAGTAGGGATTTATAACATGAGTAAGACAGAGAACAGGAAATGCAGAAACATGAGCAAGGGGACAGATTTGGTTTGGATCCTTCCCAGTCTTTTGCATGTGTTTGTAGTATGTAGTATGCAGGGGAAAACTGTGAGAATCAACAGAGAGGAAGGGGAGAGGCTATGGATGGCTGCCACCTCTATGGGAATCATTTCTCCACAAGGAAGAGAACATGTAGTTTCCTTGATGACTCCAAACTAATGTCTCAACTGTCAGATGCTGTCTTGTGATTTAATTCTGAATATCATCATTACAACAACAATGGTGAGCTCCGAGAATACTGAGGACTCGAGAGGCATTCTGAATGCAGGACCCTCTCGGAAGATGCAAATAATGTGCAAGGACCCTTGAACATTACAGCACTGTGAATGGGAATCAAGCTGCTTCATGATTTCCTCTCCTATGAAGTGAGAGACAGAGCAAAATGGCTTAAAACACAAGATTTAGGAGAGAGGGAAATATTCTATTTTGATATTTGCCTAAAGGGATAAAATATGATTCTTTAAAAATAATGATAACACATAGGTACAGGGTATTTATGTATCAACAGGTAGATAATAGACACATAGAAAAATGTATCTGAAGATAATACAGGGCATTTACAAGCTTGATTGATTGGTCCTTAGCAATGTAATCAATTGGTAGAGAGCCTTTTCATATATGATAGAGTTGTAAATGAGTTTTTCTTGTTTTGGAGACATTAAAATATGTGCCCCAGGCTGCTAGTCTCAAACTAGCTAATGTGCTTCAACCTCCCATATTCTGGGATTACTGGAGTGTACATACATAACCAGTGTTTGTGTTCTTGAGAAAGAGAGAGAGAAAGCAAGAGAGAGAGAGAGAGAGAGAGAGAGAGAGAGAGAGAGAGAGACAGAGACAAAGACACAGAGACAGAGAGAGACAGAGAGAGACAGAGAGAGGGGAGAGACACAGAGAAACATAGAAAGACAGAGAAACACACACAGAAAACATATGGTAGATTGTGAGCCAATGTTTTTATATTGTACTTGTCTGTAATGCTCATATCCTTTTGATTTATATGTATGTTACACCTTAAGTTGATCGTATATACTGAAAGCAACACCATTTAGAATTGAAGAAATATCAAGGTAACTTGAACCATACCTTCTTCAGCAGAATATACCAATGTGGTGGGACTGAAAGGGCCTTCCCCTTTGTTATTGAAGACACCCACTTTAACCTCAAAGGGAGAGAATGGACGCACGCTCTCATTCCTGAACACGTATCTGGAGGCATCAGCTGAAGCCAGCACTGTCAGCATCCAGATCATTTTGCCATGTGGCCGAAAGGCTACCACGTAACCAAAGCCTCTGCCATTCTGTAATTCCTCAGGGACTGTCTGGGGAGGAACGGAGGTTGCACTCAGAAAGCACAATAGTTTCATTCAAATATTAAAGGGTACTCCCAATTCTTGCCTCTGTTGATTCAAATGTTAAAGACTATTCCTTGCCAATTTAAACTGGGTTTTATTTGCAAGCACCTTTTAAACTTAGGGCTACCCTTTTACCTGCCTCAGATATTCATGTAGTACCAGAGTAACAACAGCCTTGAAAATACAATGGAGATCAGCTGCGGAGAGTTGGGCTCTGGTAAGGTGGACTCAACTCTGAAACAGCTACAAATGGTGGCCACTTAACCTCACAGTTGATTTCCAAATGAATGAATGAATGAATGAATGAATGAGCCCCCAATCCTTCCATCATGCACCATCCAGTAATCATTTTTCTTGAGTGTCAAATAGATGAATACATTCACAAAATAGGGTTATCTCTGCTCAGGCAAGATCCTGCCCCTGAGGAGAGACTCTGAGCTCAGCTAGGAGGGAAGGAGAGATTTCGTTCCTTTCCCTGCTGGGGCTCTGAGTGAATGAAAGGCTTTTTACTTCAGGGGACATTGTCTAAAATCTTTGGAACACATTTCAAACCTTTTCTGAAGCTTCTACCTCCTCTCTCAAAATCAATTTTTAATAAATTGGTCACTAACCTTCCTCTAGGTTGTTTAAAGAAATACCTCACAGCCCAGAAGCAAAGCCAACTGCCAGGAAATTGTTCTGGGACACTCAATCTATAGCTGGCAGATGTTTTAAATCAATTGGCCATGCAGCAATTCAGAAAGAAAAGAAAGACTGGTTTTCTCTAAAGCAGACTTCCTTACTGTTTTATTTTTTTTAAACGTCTGTTATCTCTTCTTTTATGATTGTTTTTTTTCTGTGAGCAGTCAAATTAAAACTTGCTTTAACAAGTGGCCAAGCACCTTCACGTCCTGATAACCATTAATAGATTTCTTGGAAACAGAGGGGGATGGTCCCTGGCTTCTTGTCATATGGAGGGAAATAACAAAACAGCTCAGACAAATTCATGTCCTTTTGGTTCTGTAATGGATTTACCTCCCAGGTTATAACCAGTTCAGATTTGCTTCCTCCACCGCCACTGACATTAGCCGGGGTGACTTCAGGGACTGTAGGAGATAAAACAGAAACCAAGTTATTTCAAGTGCTAATGGCAATTGGAGGCTAGGAAGTTTACCTAGATGGGATACTTCACTGTTACTGAATATTTGGGCATATGTCTGTTTGTTTTTTGATATCAGAAATGACATCCACAAGGGGAGCACTGTACTGGCTTACAGAAGCAAAATCTCCCAAGGAAATAGCTCTTAATTACCTGTTTCTGGATCAATGGGGTATACACATTACCAGGTACCACTGATCATTTGTTTAGCTCCATCCCTAAAGACCTACGAGATCACAGAGGAAGAAAGGACTGAGGAATCTGTTCTCTTGCTTGGTTAGACATTTATTAGCCATGTGGTGGTAACACAAGGAAAAGACAGGACAAACTATGCCCCCATGGAGCTTACAATCTAGTGGGAGGGTGAGAACACATGCAGAATATCACAGAGAAACTTGGACAACACCCAGGGATGTCGCAGACAGAATGGAGAAGAGCAGTGGTGTTCTGGAGTAGCAGGATGCTCAGAGGAGCGCTGGGCTAATGGCTTCTCAGAAGAAGGTGAGCTTTGAGCTGGCTGTTGAAGGAAGTGGTGGACTTAGGTTGACCCCTGGCTCACTGTGCTTAACCTCTCTGATCCCCAGTGTTCTCTGTAAAAGAGGGGAAATCAGACTCACTTCCTTCTCAGGATGACAGGGCAGACTTGAGTTTCAGATTTGGAGATGTGGGAAGAAAGCCTAGGTTAGTTATGCTATCATCTTAATGAAGGACTCCAGGCAGATTCTTTAAATACCTAGCTGAGGACTGCAACTGGCCAGTCAGTACATGCCCTTGATTAAAGGCAGCAATACATGGATTTTTTTTTTCATCAATTCCAAGAATAAGGTGAAATTGCTCATCTGCTTAGGATCTTGCTATCCTTTTACAAATCAATCTTATTTTCATGGCTGGGAGCTGAACAGAGGCCCTACAACAGGATTCCCTGGTTGACAAGAGCGTAATCTGCCCCAGCTGGATGTACAATACGTTCATCAAACAAGCTGTGTGCAGGTTACTCTCATTCTTCACTTGTGGCAATGGTTTGCATCCTAAGAATATTCTAGCGAAGATTTCTGGGGAAATATTCTCTGGCCATCTGTGATTTCTTTTTGTTTTTGTTTTTCTTTTCTGACACATGAACAAAAGAAGAGAGAGTTGACTTTGGAGGTATCGAGTTTTGGGTTCTACCGCAAGGCTCCAATAAAGAAGATTAAGAACTTGATTAAAGCTCACTACCCACAAGGTTGAGATTCTCCTGGCCTGGTGTATTATCATTATGATACTTTAAGGGAAAATCTATGTAAATATAGAGCTCATTGAAGGCAATGAGCAGGAGAAAGTCAAGATTTCTCCTTAAGACAGTGGTTCTTAACCTTCCTAATGCTACGACCATTTAATACAGTTCCTCATGTTGCGGTGATCCCCAACTATAAAATTGTGGGTTTTTTTGTTGCTACTTCATAACTGTAATTTTCCTACTGTTGTGAAATATACTGTTAATATCTGTCTTTTCCAATAGTCTTTGGTGATCCCTGTGAAAGTGTCATTGCACCCCCAGGTTGAGAACCACTGCCTTAAGGAGTGGGAGCTGCCGGAACAGACAATGCATATCTTGTGTGGTACTCACGAGCCTCTTCTGTTCTCCGTTTCTCTGAGGGTCGGCTGGGTTCCCCAATGCCAATCACATTAGCTGCAACAGTGCGGAATTCATATTCAACCCAGGGATTCAAACCCACCACAGTTGCTGTAAATGTCTTCCCATCAACAAGTTCTGGAACTGGAAGATATTAAAAGACAGGTGAGAGGGTTTAAGAGAATCCACTCAGGCCTACGAAATGTAGAGGTGATTATCGGAACATCTACCAACACTATCACCACCACCACCACTTCCAGGGAATGCATTATAGTTATCCTACTAGTATAGTGATGAAGACATACGAACATGTTTTTACATCAAATTCACAAATTCTAGTCTGTGCTCTCTTTTCCCTTTTCTGTTTCTGTGTTAGGCCCTTTTGTCATTTTGACAAATACTCAAAAAAAAAAAAAAAAAGAGAAAAAGCTCAAGAGGGATAAGGATTTCTTTGTGCTCATGGAATTTGAGTTGTTGGTCAAAGGTTGACAGGCTTTAATGCTTGTGACAGAATGCATGAGGCATGGTAGTGGGAACATGCTATCTCAGATCTAGAAACATGGTATCTTGGAAATGAGAAACAGGAAGGGGTCAAGGATAGGATACTCTTCAAAGAGTACCCCAAAGGCATACCACCTCCAGCTGGACTCACTTCCTAAGTTTTCATTCCCTTCCAAAATTGTGCCAGTGGCTTAGGACAAAGCTTTCATTGTATGACTCTGTTGGGGACATTTTATGTTCAAATCATAACATTGTTGTTCCTATCAGTGGATCGGCAGTAGCAATATTTTTTATCTTTCTTTGCTCACTCATATTAATGCTATATTTCTTTTGGTAAAACTTTATTGTCACTGCTTATAGGTCTTAATCCTTTTACCAATCCAAAAACCTGCCAATATTTAATTTTTTTACTAAGATAACATTTGAGGTAGAAATTAGACAAACAAAAGTTCCTGCAAGCAAGATGTACACTCCTTTAGTCTCAAGGGACTGCTGTGCAGCCTTGATGTCTTGAGGGAGAAACAAATGTTTGGTACAATTTTATGCAACTTATATAAATCATGTCATCAATCCAATTTTATAATATAATATTTGCGTTAATCTTTAAGGGCCTCATATATATTTTGATTAACTGCCTCCCCCTCCAACAAATTCCTTTGGTTTATCATGTCTTAGAATTGGTTTCATGTCTGTAAACATAGACTTTCTGTGGATTCAAAGAGGTACTTTAGGAAGAAAGATAAGGAAACTGGATCATTATTTTTCTATGCTAACCAGCAGAACTCTGTTTAACTTCATTTTCCTCATCTGTTAAAGAGGAATGATAACAAACTTTTAGAGTGAATACAATAATTTTACTTTACAGCTAGAATAGCTGTAAGGATTATATATAGACCTAGCATTATATAGTAAATGCAGAAGAACATGTGACCTGAGAATTATCTATTGAAACACCTTTGACCCTTGAAGACTTTGTGTCTTATAGTATCAGCCACTAGTGTCTGATTTGAGTGAACTGGTGTAACAAAGAGTGTATGAGAATTACTTCATTTCAATAACCATGTGCCACTAATTATAGTTACAATAGTGTTATAGTTTGAACTTGGAAACTCCCTCAAAAGGCCACATGATAAAAGCTTGACATACACTACTGGTGGTAGTTTGGGAAGTGACAAAATCTTAGGAGGTGATATGTCACTGGGGTAATCCTTTGAAGATTATCCTATCTTTGACTCCTTCCTGACACTCATGTTTCTCAAATATCACAAAATTTCCACCTATGAGATATCATGTTCTCACCACCACAATATTCAGGCTGGCTTTAGGCCCCAAGCATTGAAGCCAGCCATTCTTTGACAAAAATCTTGGAAACCATGAACCAAAACAAATCTTTATCCCTCTTAAACCGTTCCTCCCAAGAACCCAGATTCTAACCCAGAAGCTAAAAAGGAGAAAACACAGAGTAGAGTTTGTGAAACTGATTAAAACATTTTCATGCCTCATCATCTCTAAATTAATACAAGTACATGTGGAAGGAGCAAGACAAAAGGCTGCACACAGTCCTCAGATATTATATTCTATTATATTTTGGACAACTGTCCATGAACCTTGCAAAGACTGTGATTGTAGGCTTGCATTTTCCACTACTTTCCAATGTCAAATCACTGTGGAATGGAGTTCATTTTAGGTAAATCATATATTTTTATAAATAGTTTGAAGTTTGTTAAGGAAATAAAAGTACCCAGCACAGGACACCAATCAGTCAATAGATGCTGGTGATCAGGTCCAGAGACACTAGTGTAAGTTAGTGTGGAGGGAGGAAAACATTAAAGACATCACAGTAGAGCTGGCTCATGTCTGGGAGATGCAAGTGTAATGAAATGTATCATTTGCAACTGTATTGACCTAGGTGGCCTAGCTTCTTCCATATTTCATTCACACTTCATTTTAGAAGTCTCCGATAGACAACAGCACCCGGCGTGCAATATGGTACCTGTACTGACTGCTTGCCAGCCCACGGAGAATGGAGTCCTAGCTTGGATGACATACATGGTGATGGGGCTGTGGTTGTCAGGTCCAGGTCTCCAAGAAAGCTGAGCAGTGGTGTCTGTGATTTCATCTATGGTCACATCCTCAGGAGGACCTGGAGGACCTGGGAGAAGGCAAGGCATTCAGAATTGGACAGCATACTCAAAAGTCCAAGTATATAACCTACTTGCTTAAATGGGGTACTGAGTCACTCAATTATTTGTTTAACTACCTACATGTCCTTTCCATAATTTATTTTAAAAAATCTACTGGGTAACAAGAACCTAGTTTAACTTTGAAACTATAGCAATGAGCTGACACATGTTACTTCCTTGCAGAGGCTCACAGAATATAGTGGGAAACACAAATAGGCAAAGAAAGAATTACAATGGAATGTCCTGATGTTGGGAGAGAATGTTGGGGCACCATTTGCCATCTCTACTGGATTCAGAAGCTATATGTGCTTTCAAGCAAAAGAACTACTGTAAAAATGGCCACTTCTCAAGAGTCACAAGACCATCCTCCTCTTTGCAGTAATTTCAAAACTTGGATGGAGTCTAATATCCCTTGGGATGTTAGTTTCTATAAGTCATACCTGTATTTTTCTACTTATCCTCCTGATGGTTATTACTTCTCTACTTCTGTGTACTTAAACAATTGAAAAGGGAAGAAATCCTATTTAAATAGTGGCCTGGAGATCAAACACAGAGGGATAGAAAAACAATTAGGAGGGAAACATCAACAGGTCTTTCAGAGGAAAGACCCAGAACTTTTCTAGTTGTCAATATTAGAAGCTGTGGCCAGATGGTTAAATGTGTTTTTAAAAATGTAGCTCAGATATCAATTTATCACCTTGGGATGGAAGGTGATGATGAGCATATTCGGAAATAAACCCTTATTTGTTGGGCAGACATTAAGAAGAGATTCCCAAGAAGTTTTTCTGGTCCCCAATTAGCAATCAAATATATTCTCAAAAGATTACTAGGATGTATCGCAGGGATGAGATAAAAAGGCCACCTCTAATAGAGTAAGGGAAAGATAATGGAAATTCCCCAGGTAAGATTCTGTTCGGAAATCTCCTTCACCTTTATACAATACCCTCCATCCTCTCTGCTTTTTTAAAAATCACTTTTATAGACTCACAGGTGAGGCTAAATTTATCTTCTCCCCACTCCTGAATGAAATGCCTGCAAATGTGTATGTTGGAACTGATTAATTTTCCATGGTGACATTTCAGCAAGTCAGTCTAATGCCATCTAAACAGAGCTGAGGTGACCTTTGGTCTTTACTCCTAATAACCAGGCAAAGTCCAACAGACAATCTATGGTCCTTTGTATCTGACCAGCTTTCTCCTCCTGGTATTTCTACCCTTTTTCTTTATGAATGTTGTTCAAGAGACTTTAGAATCTCCCACAAATAGAAAAGTGTTCCCTTTAAACTGCTCAAAGAATTAAATCAATAAGAGTTATCTGAGTCCCTTTGTGACCACTGTGTAGGAAGCAAATGAAGGGGTGATAAGGGTCTGGCACTGGAGAGAGGAAGATGCTTTTGGGGACCCTGTAATCCTTTATCTTCCTGTCACCATCCCTACCAGTGCATTGCTGTGCTCTTAGGGACTGTTTACTTTGTTGTAGGAAAATTGGACCCCTCTTTCAACAACAACTACAATGACAACAGCAACAACAAAATGTCCACTGAACAAAACAGAAGATGTTTTCGTCAAAGCACAAGGACAACTATTTTGATGCTGGTGTCTGCCTCTTGCTCTGGGAAGGGAGCCTTGCTGATGGCCATGAAACAGTTGCAGATTAAGTAAAGCAGGGATCAGGGAATTAAAGGTTCCAGAGTCAACATGCAAACCCACACTTATTCTAAATATAAAAACCTCTTAAGGGCAGTGGAATACATTTCTGTCTCCTCACTGCAATGTGGATGAAAGATGCAAGGACAGAGCAGGAGGAGATAAGATGAAAGATTGTGGCTTTAAGTGTCATATTAATTTATTGGCCTTATTAACTGATTAGGCTAGAGTTTCTTTTAGACTGCGTTTGCAAATTCCTTTTGGTATGCAATGCTATTTTCTGGGAAATGAAGTATACAATATCATTTAAGAACTTCAAGTACTACTGATTTAAATATTTATTAGTCTAATTTATTGGTTTTTAAACTGCTGATCTGAACATTATCCTAATTAAGTAGAGGATAAATTACCAGCAACAGAATTCCTTTGTCCCTAAGGGGAGAGTAGATCAGCTCTGGTGTGTTTTTAAAATGGAAATAAACACATTTCTATAAATTATTCTGTGGGCAGATCTACCTAAGTTGAAAATATAATATTTGATTTTTTTTATCTGGCCTTTAACTTTATGAATCACGTTCTTTTTAAGGCAATTAACAGGTAGCTAAAACAGCCATAATGGGAATGCAGTATTTCTTTAACCTCTCTTGACAATTAAGTTGATAATTCCTATGCATTTACCCCTCACATCTGCTCAGGGCATACAGCAATACTTTGTATTGATTCTCAAAATAGCTCATTCCCTGTGCACTCAGATTCACCCTGCCTCCAATTCTGAGCCTGGATTTGTATTTTAGGCTCAGGTGGCCGGCCAAAAATCCCCATCATCAACAGTTAAGAATTCTGATTAATGAGTTTTGAGGCCTGAGATTATCTTGATGCTCCAAGTTGGTTTTTGTTTGTTTGGTTTTTTGTTTAGCAGAGTTAGCTGTGGAGCCCAAGGCTCTAATGCATACTGGGCAAAATGTTTTAGCGTGCAGTTATACCTTCAGCCTGATTGCAAGTTTAAGACTTAAAAGACAAACAAACAAACAAACAAACAAACAAACAAAAAACTGTTGGGTACAGTTTCACAGAGCTTTTAATTTTCATTGATTTTTGTCTTTTGATGAGTTAGAAATGGTTCAATGGTTAAGAACACTGGCTGCTCTTCTGAAGGACCTATGCTCAAATCGCAGCATCCTTATCTTAATTTACAAACTATCTGTCACTCCTGGGGAATCACTGAGATCTCCCACCCTCTTCTGGTCTCCAAGAGTACTGCATGCAGATGACAACTCACAACAACAATTTTCTTTTTGCTGTTCGTTAGGTGTAGTGGCACACATCTGTAACTTCAGCACTCAAAGAGGGTAAGGCAAGAGGATTGTGAATTTGAAGCAAGCTTCTCTTTAAAAAAAAATCTTAAAAACCTTAAACTTCTTTTATAAATTGATTTGAAGCCTGCAATTTTCTCCAGCTGGTGGACTCATTTAGGGTAGCCATAGCTACACAGTTTAAGTTAGTACTAAGAGTCTCCTCAAGGTCGATGTTCTGTATGGAAGTGCTCTCCTAATCATTACATTCCAAGCAAGTGTTTGTTTCCTCATCAAGTCATATTTTAAAACCAAGGGAGTCCTCTTGGAGAATGGACCAGGAATGGAATTGTTTAAAGAGAATGCTGGGTGCTTGTGAGAACTCTCCAAAAATACAAGAAAAGAGTCTTGTGACCTCAGATTCTTCAAAACACAAAATCGTTCTTGGAATGTGTTTTCCTGCTCCTCCTAGGTGTAGTGTATAGGAATGAGTTTACTTCAGATTACTCATTATTGCTTGTGGGGTTATTCAATTAAATGTTTATATGCTTCTATGGAAAACATGTTTTTGCCATATGTGACTTGTCCTTCTGATTGAATACAATTTGAACCCATGAGAACTTTATTTAAGTGATCTTTCTTAACCCTCAGAATATAAGTTGTCTGATGCACTAAATACAGTTGGCTATTGCATGAGACCTTTGGTCTACCTCATTTGTCAGCTCCAGTTTCTCAGATCCGACTACCTCCAGAGTAGTAAACACAACCTTAATAATTTTAGGGGAAAATGAGTTTACTTAGGCCCCTGTTACAATACTAGCTTAAAACACTAATGTGGTTCAGTCCAGATGAAACAGAAAAGGGCTAGTCGAATTACTTTTTTAACTAATTGGTTTTGTTAATCTAAAGTTATTCTAAAACACCTGTCAACTCAGTAGTCATAACTGGGGCAGTCAATTCAGCATGAGAACTGGACTTTCTCAGTGAACTTTCTGGTTATCCATTTCTTTCATGAAAAATACATGTTCAGAAAATTTCTGTAGTCTGTTAACCACTGTGCACTATGGTTAGCTTATGATATTTTAACATAATTCAAAACCACTGAGGTTTTACGTTGCTGTGGTAGACTACATACCATATAAATATTGAAAGGGCAAAAAGTAAGCAATAAGAAATAAAAATAAAAGTCAAATACCTCTTACAATCAGGTCCGCAGCAGCAGAGAGTTTGTCCACACTTGTTTGGACCATGCAGACATATTTCCCAGCATGCTTCAGTTGGATGTTTCGGATCATCAAATCACCAGCTGAATCCTGCTGATAAAGTAGAGGAAAGTGGCTACAATTACTTTTTAATGAGCCCTAAATATCATTATCACATGAAGGACACTATGACTAATGGATTTATTTTACACCGGCTGATGAGAACATTAGTGATGCATGCCATGGCTATTAGAACTATGTGAGCCAGCCTGAGAGATAAGAACACCAATGTTGTCAGAGAGCTTATCTTCCACTGGGGCTCAGGTGTCTGGATCAGTCCGCTACCCTGCTGGCATCACTCAAAGTTACACAATGTGGCTTTTGATGGAGACTTATGGGTTCTCCTCAGCCTATTGCCTGCACTAGCATTCTGAGACTTTGAAATTCTATATTTGGAAAAAGGAGGCGAACCTCCATTTAGAGGCATCTACATTTTTCGGCAGAACCCTGTCTTGCAGCCAGCATTTTGATTGCTCTCAGGTTTGAATTAAAGGATTATGAAGGCCAGACTCTCTAAGGAAATCTTGAATCATCTAGTGTGGAATAGTGCTAATTTGTTTTCCAAATGCCAAATGCATGTTTGATTAGCAGATGAATAGGACTAATTACATCCTAGTGTAGATGCCTATGTGCCCGGCATCCACTTCTACACTGCTCACCAGAAAAACACTTTTTATAAATACAAAGTAATGTCTCTACAAGACTGTTCTACTCTGGAGTTTGGTTTCACAGCCTTGATACTGAGAGGCTTTGAGTGTAAGGATGTGACCACTTCACGGGTTAGACTAGAAATGCTCTCTTCATTCTGAATTCAAACTACAGAGCCAGAAGTTGACACGGACATTGAAGTTGCTATTTCTCCAAAGAGTGACTCTCCGTAGGATTTTGTATACACCAAGGACGTTCCAAGTGCTCTAGTTATGCTAGCACACTCAATTCCAACATGTTCTGTGTGGGGCAAGTAGTCTTGTTAGCTTATTTTCAGATGAGAAAACTCTGACACAAAATGGCTAGGCAACTTTCTGGAAGCCATGTATGCAGCAAAAGACAGTTCTGATCTCTGTTGTTTTCTGTGTATATGTATATATGTAAGGTCTATACATGTTTGTGTGTATGCTGGTACATGTATGTGGTATGTGCATGTGGAGAAGAGTACTCACTTGTCATTTGTTAAGCATTGTCCTCATTGTCATTTGACACAGGGTCTCTTACTGGCCTAAAACTTGCTAAGTAGATGAGGCTGGATGGTAGAGCAGCCAACGGAATGTGCCTGTTTCTGTCTCCTCAGATTGCGATTCCAAGCATGGGCCACCATGCCTGAGTTTTCTATGAGTTCCAGGGATTGAATTTAGGTCCCCAGGTTCAGCAGACCAGCCTCATTCCTTGTTATTGATAGTAGTTATATACTTCCCTCCAGGGAAGAACTTATCTCTATTTGAAAGCAACAAGTCCTTAGTTTCTTCTTTTGTTTCAGTAAAACAGGTCACATTCATATTTACTAGGAACAAAGAAGAAGTCAGGAGGGCCAATTGTTGCAACTGGGATCAGAAGAAGAAAGATAGGAGTATGGCGGCTGAGCCTCAGCTTGGAGACTTAATTGTTTGGGGCCCATGCCTACAATGGGATTTCATCTAAGTCTCTTAATCTGTCTGCCTCTCAGTTTATTGACCTTTCAAAGAAGGATACTTCCCCTACTGTGCGATGTTGTGAGAATCAAATGAGTCTGGATATCTATGTGAAATCTGTTCACAAACTATGAAGCATAGAGTAAATTTAAACTTGTCTTATTGATGGCCATGATCAATTTTCTTTGTGAGATAATCATGTAAAGGCCTTAAGTCTAATTCAAGAAGAGCTCAGATATTTTTTTTAATCTGAAAGTTCTTTTATTTATAACCCTATGTTCTCACCCAACTCCACTATATACTGATCACATCTCAGTATAAAAAAATGGGAAAATAATTACTAACCTAATTCATAGGGTTTTTGTGAGCATCCAGGGGCTAACATATAGTAAGGAGATGATTGATAAATGTTTAGGTACCTTTAAGGTAAAGGGAATCAGCATTCTGAACCTAAAATAGTTCACATGATGGGCCTTTAAGTACTGACTCAAATAAAAAGTAGGCCCCATAAAGGAAATGTTTGCAGAGGAGTGATTTTAAGGTAGTTGGAATACATACTTTAAAATGGAAGCCATATTGATTTCAAGGTAGAAGCCATATTGATTTGGTTGCTGTTTATGTACATTGTTGATTTGACTACATGTATATCCGTGTAAGAGTGTCAGATCCCCTGGGACAGGAGTTACAGACAGTTGTAAGCTGCTATGTAGGTACTGGAAATTGAACCTGGGTCCTCTGGAAGAGCAGCCACTGCTCTTAACTACTGAACCATCTCTCCATCCCTCACCATTTAAAGATCATTATTAAAAATCACCATATTGGTGTCTGTGGATGAAACCCAAGATGTGCTTCCAGACAGGGGCTTGGTATGGCTATCCTCTGACAGGCTCTGCTGGGACCTAAGACAGATGCAGATACAGCCAACCACTGGACTGAGCCTGGGGACCCCAGTGGAAGAGTTAGGGGAAGGGCTGAAGGAGTTGAAAGGGATTGCAATCCTATAGGAAGGACAATAGCACCAATTAGCTGGACACCTCAGAGCTTCCAGGGACTAAACCACCAACCAAAGAGTATATATGGGCTGGTCCATGGCTCCCGCTACATATGTAGCAGAGGATTGCCTCATCTGGCATCAGTGGGAGGGGAGGCCCTTGGTCCTTTGGAGGCTTCATGCCCCAGAGAAGGGGGATGTTAAAGGGTGAGGTGGGAGCAGGTAGATGGATAGGTAAGCACCCTCTTAGAGGCAAAAGGGAGGAGAGGGGATGGGGGATTTCTTGGAGGGGAGACCAGGACAGGAGATAACATTTGAAATGTAAACAAATAAAATGACTAATAAAAAATTCACCATATTGACTTTAAGGCAGAATATATGTTGATTTTTAAGGTAGAAACAGTATTGGAATTAAGGAAATATTTTTACCCTATCTCAGTTGTTCATTCTATTAACTAAAAGGTGAATGTCCAAGAAATTTACTGTAGCCTACTTTAGCACATAGCAACCTATTAAGACAATTTTGTGGTTCTATGACGAAGAGTGTGTCTTAGCTATTCTTAAACTTTGGTGAGATTTATAGCTTTAAGATCAAATTGAAAAAAAAACTTAAAGGATTGAAGTAAGAGTTTAACGGAGTGAGGTTGTTCCCTCCTCTAGAGAGATCAAACTGTTCCTGAGGACTACACTTATCTTCCTACCAAACAGAACAAAAGAGTAGCAGCGTATTTAACCCCTCTTCCAACTGGGGTCCCTGTTCTGTTTCTGAAAGAGCACTGGAGGACATCAGAGAATAATGATAACAATTTCAAAAACAAAACAACAGCTTTCCTCAAAACCCAGTCGGCTGAATCTGCCCAGCATTGTTTCATTATGCTGACGTGGGAAGCACAAATGTGTAAATGGGGCTGAGTTCAGAATGGTACACGGTTTCCTCCTCAACTGTGAAATCCTAAAATTATCACCATGGGTGACTCTGGTGACTAACCTACTTCCCTCTCTTCATTTGTAGCAGCAGAGAGGAGAGAGGTATTTCTTATATGGAAAGAAAATAAAAGCTATCATCATCATCATCATCATCATTGAGTCAAGGTCTTCCTACTGAAAGAAGGATGACCTATACTCCACAACATAACCCAAGCCTATTACAAACTCAGATCCTTCTGCTTCTGCTTCCTGAATGCTGGTATTACAGGTTTGTCCTACTAGAGATGATTGAAAGAGAGTCCTTCTGTATATGATAAGTATTCCTCGGTTCTTTGCTTCATTAAGATGTTTCCTTTGCAGCTCAGCTGAAATGGTGTATAATGGCTACTAGGTCTGATTGGCCAGGGATTTTTTTTTTAATTCCTCAACATCAATCCATGCTAATTGACTACTGATCATGAAATTCTCATAAATCTTAATTTTTATATGATTTTGTCCATGAAGTTGGTTTTAATGGGAAAAACAACTATTTTAGTTTAGTTGATAAGGGGTTTTATCAACTTACACTGCCCTGTTATTACAATTAATATTACTCTTCTCTCAGAGAATCCAGCCATTAGAGTTTTAACTATATTTTTTTCATGGTAAGTATGGGGCTAAGTGCATTTTTAGACTTTAAGGTATTCGATGTCATCAATGTTTTAATGAAGTAGAACCTCTCTCACTATGGTGGTTTGAACATTATTGGCCCATGGGAAGTGGCACCTTATAGGATAGGTGTGGCCTTTTTGGAGGAAATGTGTCACAGTGTAGGTGGGTTTTGAGGCTCTTAGTGCTCAAGTTCTGCCCTGTGTAGAAGAAAGCCTCCTCCTTGCTGTCTGCAGAAGAGAGTCTACTTCTTGATGCCTTCAGATCAAGATGTAGAACTCTCAACCATGCATGTCTGCCTGTAGGCTGCCATGCTTTCTTCAATGCCCTTTATAACAGTTGCCTTGGTCATGGTGTCTCTTCACAGTAATAAAAGCCAAATTAAGACAGTCACTAAGCTGGGCCACATAAAAGAGGTCCAGAATACTTAATAGTAGTGATCTCATCCAGCTTTACTCAACCAATATTCCAAGAGAGAATCCACCCAAACCAGAGACAGCTCTGGTGTAATGAATTAACTTCTCTCCTGTGTATCCAAAGTGATATTACTTAGATATCATCCTTAGGGGGAATTGATAGAATAGTCATTCAAATCTCTTTTAGTGTTGTGCAAGTCAAACTCTACCAAACTAAGCATGCATGTAATGGGCAAAATTATTACAATAGTTATATTGAAAATATATTCCCAATATATCCCATAGATTGTTAATTTCAGAACATCTACCTAAAGGGGCGCACAGGGGATGAGATGGGCAAATCAGTAAATCATATTTCTATGGTAGTTAAGGGAGGAAAGAGCTATTCAAATTATAGTCTCAGTTTTATACCCTGGTACTTTCTGGTTGTCCTTCCAAGAAAGTGGTCATCAGAGTGAATATTCATTACCAATGGGAATGCAGAGCTGCGATAATGCAGAAAAATAATTGTGGAAAATGTTTGTGATCGACACAAATTGTTTCTAGATTTAACATTATCTTGGCACATATTCAATGATAATATATATTGTCCTGAAAAGTAAGGCATTTCAAAAATTGAAGCATTTGGATTCAGACTCCATGGAGATGATAAATCACTTTGGTGTATTTTCAGAATCAAGGGAGCAAATACCAACTTTATGATGTTGAGTCTCCCAGAGGAGCACAGAGGAATACAATAGCAGCCTAAGTCACACAAGGAAATGATCGTTAAGATACACCAGTAACTCTTTGGTGGTATATTACATGATATGGGAGTAGAACTTGGGTTGTGAGGTTCAAAACTAAGGCATTTCATTTAGCAGATCTGGAGAAAAGGCATTTTATATAACTCCTATGAACCTCAGTTTTCTTCTTCACACACAGTAGCAAACAACTAACTTGACATCAGGTTTGCTATGCATGCTATATATCACATCATTTACTTAATAAGTGACACAGAAAAGAATAGGAATTAGCCATGTGTTCCGTGAAATAAGATGCTCCAACAATGACTTTACGTTTGTTCCCAAGTAAATCCAAACACATTAATTTGGGTCAGTTTGCAGAACCCTTGCTATATTGTTTCCTATGGATAATATGACATTAATACTTACCCCTCCAACTCTTTCAAAGTGGTCTCCATCTTTGTCGAAGTCTATCAAGTGTCCATTAAATGTCCAAGTAAACACAATGTCCAAGGAGTGATCATGTGTCACCTGGCATGGAAGAACAATGCTTTCTCCCACGGTGACATCCATGCTGGAAGGGGGAACCATCACCTTTGTTGGATCTGGAATTTGAAAGGAAACAATTAGGGCTGTGGAGGCAGCTCGGTAGTAAAGCACCCTTCTTGCATACATAAGTAAAACCCTACATTCAATCTCCAGCACCATCAAACTCTTCCCTAGCCCTCCACAAATCAAATAACAACACAGTTTATGTGGCAGTGTAGAACCTAGAACAGAAGAGACATATTTGGGTTAGTGATCTTCCTTCCACCTTCCCTCCATCCCCCTCCCTCCCCATCCCTCCCTCCCTCCTTCCCTCCTTACTTTTTTTATTAAATTATTTTATTCCTTCCTTCCTTCCTTCCTTCCTTCCTTCCTTCCTTCCTTCCTTCCTTCCTTCCCTCCTTCCTTTTTTTATTAAATTATTTTATTTATTTACATTCCAAATATTGCCCCTTTCCCGGTCCTTTCTCCTCAAATTTTTCCCCCCATCCTACACCCCCTGCTTCTGAGAAGGTGCTCCCCTACCTGCCCACCCCCACCTCACCTCCATGAGCATGCCTCTTCCTTGGGGCACTTAGCTTCTATAGAATTAGGCACAGCCTCTCCCACTGAGGCTAAACAAGGCAGTCCTCTGTTACATATGTGCTGGGGGGCCAAGGACCAGCCCATATATGCTCTTTGGTTGGTGGCTTAGTCTCTGGTAGCTCTGAGAGGTATGGATTAGTTAATACTGTTATTCTTCCTATAGGGTTGCAATCCTCTACAGCTCTTTCAGTCCTTCCCTTAACTCTTCTATAGGGGTATCTGACCTTAGTCCAATGTTTGGCTGTAAGTATCTGCATCTGTCTCAGTCAGCTGCTGGTAAAGCCTATCAGAGTCAACTGAAAATATTTATGAGCAGAAAGGATTCTAAAAATTTCTGCCACAGGATGCAAACAGTACTGAAAACTTATTAATGTATTGCTACAGGAAGGTAATAGCAAGGGATGTCTAAAATGTTGCCTCAAATGATAAACCTACACACCAAACTTGGGAGAGTAGAGTCAAATGACCAGGCTCTATTCACTGACATTTGACTTGTCAGCAAAGAGTCTTCACATACACCAAAGTCTACAGGTGTTTGAAATTGTATTTTTTTTCTTTGTTTAACTTCTCTCCTTTTGTGTTTTGAACCTATTGACTTTGAACCCATGACTTTGCATACCTTATAGCACTGAGCCACATTCTCAGCACATTTAGGGATCTTGGCCAGATTTTTTTTTTTTTTAAATGAAATCTAATGCCTGTTAACTAAGGACCAGAGAGGTGTCTCACACAAAGGATCATGCTGGCCGAGTTGTAGTACTGACAACAGCTAATTCATTAATTTAGTGCTTGTTGCCAATTCATGCTCTGAGCTCTGAAGTAGCAACAATCAATGCAAAGTAAGTCGTGCATGTCCACACACCAGAGAGGTCTCCCAGGGACCAGGGAAGATTAAACTAAGGAACTTGAAAACCTCATTAGGTCCTTGGTTTTTATCAATGTTTACTCCTTCAGCACTCTTGTTTACTGTGTTACAAATTCTGCTGCTTTTACTTGATTAATTTCCTTAAATTTGAATACAACTTCTGTATACAAATAAACAGATGGCTTCTTTCGAAAACAAACTGTCTCCCTTTCTTTGATTTTTAATTCATCATGATCACAAAGGACCTGTATTTATGATTTCTGTTTTGACAAGTCACTCTCACTATTGTTCTGAGTACAGAATTCTCAGAAGAAATTACAACCCATGATGCTGTTTGAATCTGATTGTGATTAAGTGACAATAGTAAGTAAGACCAACAGATACCCTGCAACATCCATTCTGTGCTTGTTTCCTGTTTCCAAAATGGAGAGCAACAAAGCCAGGACTCCAGAACACAGGGTGACTTGGCTACCCCTTAAGGTATTAAGAGTTTATGAAAATTATTTTATTTTCTGCACTGTTTTCTAGATAAACCAACTGCTTTGTTTAAAAACGTTCAACTACCACAAGAAACAGTTTAATCGTTAGATAATTAGATTAACAAATGTATGTGTACATGATAACACATATCCAAGCCATTTTCTGCGCTTACTTGATGAAGGGTGAAAAGATATTCTGAATTAGAGATATTGTCTATTGAGACAAGTGGTTTTGGTTATACAACAGATATACCCCCACACAGTCATGGTTATTGTAGCACTACCCACAACAACCAGATTACAAAATCAGCCTAGATATGCATTAGCAGATGAATGGGGAGGGAATAAAGAAAATGTGGTATGGAGTTTTGATTGGCCATGAAAACAGGATGAAATTACATTATTTGAAGAAAAATGGATAAAACCAGAAACCAGCATGTAAAGTGACGTAAACCAGCCTCAGAAAGACAGTTATTCATATATTTTCCCTTGTTTATGGAATCTAGATTTAATAACAATAACATATGAAGGGTGGAGGTGGTGGTGTGCTTCTTTAATCTCAGCACCCAGGAGGCTGAGGCAGGATTATCTCTGTGAGTTAAAGGCCATCTTGCTCTACATGGTGAATTCCAGGCAGGGCTATAGAAACACCCCTCTTTATACATATACATACACATATACATACACATACATCATATATACATATACATACACATATACTACACACACACAGACACAGACACAGACACACACACACACACACACACACACACACATGACATGTTGTAGAAAGGAAGGAAAGCATGAAGAAGGCAGGAAAGGACATAAGAGGGTAATAGGGATTGAATACTACCAATGCCCACGATGCACATGTATAAAAAAATGCCACAATAAAATGAATCATTTTACAGCGAATACACACTATTTAAAAATTATTGGTCCTTTTGGCTGGAACAGACACATAGCTGGTCTACTCCTGTGAAGATACCATATCCTGAGTCATCCTAGAGAAACCAGTGTACTCAAAGCAGAGAAGGAACTATTTCACTCAGAGCTGCAGGATTTAAGGATCCTAGAGGCAGCCTGAGTCATAGCAGTTCTTCCACCCAGGAGCTCAGGATCACAGGATCACAGAGACATCTGGACTCTGAGGAGTTCTGACACAAGCAAGATAACTGGAAAGACAGGCTCCAGCCAGACACAGTAAGTGCAGGTAGCACTATCGTTAACAAGATGGCGAAAGGCAAGTACAAGAACATAAGCAACAGAAACCAAAGTTACCTGGCATTATCAGAACCCAGATCTTCCACCGTAGCAAGCCCTGGACACTTCATCACACCGAAAAAGCAAGATTCAGAATTAAAATCACTTCTCATGATGATGATAAAGGACTTTAAAAAGAACACAAGTATCTCCGTTAAGGAAGTACAGGAGAACACAGGTAAACAGGGAGAAGCGCTTAAAGAGGAAACAGAAAAATCCCTTAAAGAACTTCAAGAAAACACAACCAAATTGGTGAAATAATTAAACAAAACCACCCAAGATCTAAAAATGGAAGTAGAAACAATAAAGAAATCTCAAAGGGAGACTACCCTGGAGATAGAAAACCTAGAAAAGAAATCAGGAGTCATAGATGCAAGCATCACCAACAGAATACAAGACATAGAAGAGAGAATCTCATGTGCAGAAGATAGCATGAAAAACATTGACACAACTGTCAAGGAAAATGCAAAATTCAAAACACTACTAACCCAAAACATCCAGGAAATCCAGGACACAATGAGAAGATCAAACCTAAGGATAATAGGTATAGATGAGAGTGAAGATTCCCAACTTAAAGGGCCAATAAACATCTTCAACGAAATTATAGAGAAAAACTTCCTTAACCTAAAGAAAGAGATGTCCATGAACATACAAGAAGCCTACAGAACCCGAAATAGACTAGACCAGAAAAGAAATTCCTCCCGTCACATAATAATCAAAACATCAAATGCACAGAACAACAACAACAACAACAAAAACTAGAAGCAGTAAGGGAAAAAAGTAAAGTAACATATAAAGGCAGACCTATAAGAATTACACCAGACTTCTCACCAGAGACTGTAAAAGCCAGAAGAGCCTGGACAGATATCATACAGACCCTAAGAGAACACAAATGCTAGCTCAGACTACTATACCCAGAAAAACTCTCAATTACCATAGATGGAGAAACCAAGATATTCCATGACAAAACCAAATGTACACAATATCTTCCCACAAATCCAGCACTTCAAAGGATAATTGGTGGAAAGCTCCAAAACAAGGAGGGAAACTACAGCCTAGAAAAAGCAAGAAATCTTCCAACAACCCCAAAAGAAGATAGCTAAAAAAACATAATTCCACATCCAATAACAAAAATAACAGGAAGCAACAATCATTTTTCCTTAATATCTCTTAACATCAATGGACTCAACTCCCCAATAAAAAAGAAGGAGACTATCAGACTGGATACATAAACAGGACCCAGAATTTTGCTGCATACAGGAAACACACCTCGGTGACAAAGACAGACACTACCTCAGAGTAAAAGGATGGAAAACAATTTTCCAAGCAAATGGTCCCAAGAAACAAGCTGGAGTAGCCATTCTTTTTATTTTTTTCTAAATTGGAAATTTTATTTGTTCAATACACCAAATAGGATGCAAGCACTGTCATGACAAATATACAGAAATATGCAGATCAACATCCAACAGTAATTTAGTTTAGGAAACTTTAAAGGAAATCTCTTTAATGTTATGACAACGTACTCCCAAGAATCTCTTCTTCAGTTAATCATACATTTCAATAAAATAAAGAGTTATAAATTTAAGTGGAAGTCAGCTTGTAAATTCTTTGGTTTGGTTTGGTTTTTCGAGACAGGGCTTCTCTGTGTAGCCCTGGCTGTCCTGGAACTCACTCTGTAGACCAGGCTAGCCTCGAACTCTCGAACTCAGAAATCCGCCTGCCTCTGCCTCCCAAGTGCTGGGATTAAAGGCGTGCGCCACCACCGCCCGGCCAGCTTGTAAATTCTTAAAAATAAAACTCCAACTCTATAATCCATGCCAGTGAAACTTGTAACTAAATTTCCAAGTAAGTGCAAAGGAGATGAAACAGTCAGTGACTCTTTTTGCTTAACCAGTCAAGGAAAATGGTTCCTGCAGCACAGCAGGCAAGCTGTTGTGCTGACTCATCTACAACAGTGTACTAAATTCAAACTGCTAACCTCTCATCATTAGTATGGCACATTTTGGTCCATGATATGTATGTGTTTAATGTAAGACATATCACAATTTGTTACAGAGACACATAGATAACTGTTGTTTTAAATATATATATATATAAAAGCCAGGTATACTTCCACATACAAAGACAGGTCCTGGGGAGGAATTTATAGGAAGTAGTAGTAGTAGTCTGGGGTGAGCTGGGTCACATGAGGCTCTCCACGATGAGATGCTGGGTCAAACTGAAGAAAAGAGTACTTTAAAGTGGAGTAGCCATTCTAATATCAAATAAAATCGACTTTTAACCAAAAGTAATCAAAAAAGATAAGGAAGGACACGTCATACTTGTCAAAGGAAAGATCTACCAAGATGAACTCTCAATTCTGAACATCTATGCTCCAAATGCAAGGGCACCCACATACATAAAAGAAACTTTACTAAATTTCAAAGCACAAATTGTACCTCACACAATAATAGTCTGGGATTTCAATACCCCACTCTCAGCAATGGACATGTCATGGAAACAGAAACTAAACCGAGACACTTTGAAATTAAAAGAAGTTATGAACCAAATGGATTTAACAGATATCTATAGACCATTTCATCCTAAAACAAAAGAATATACCTTTTTCTCAGCACCTCATAGTACCTTCTCCAAGATAGACCATATAGTTGGTCACAAAACAGGCCTCAACAGATACAAAAAGACTGAAATAATCCCTTGCATCCTATCAGATCATCACGGACTAAGACTGCTCTTTAATAATGACAAAACCAATGGAAAACCCACATGCACATGGAAACTGGACAACTTTCTACTCAAAGATGACTTGGTCAAGGAAGAAATAAAAAAAGAAATTAAAGACTTTTTAGAATTTAATGAAAATGAGGGCACATCATGCCAAAACTTGTGGGACTCCATGAAAGCAGTGCTAAGAGGAAAACTCATAGCTCTAAGTGCCTACAAAAAGAAACTGGAGAGAGCATACACTAACAACTTGACAGCTCACCTGAAAGCTCTAGAACAAAAAGAGGCAAATTCACCCAAGAGGAGTAGACTGCAGGAAATAATCAAACTCAGGGCTGAAATCAACCAAGTAGAAACAAAAAGAAGTATACAAAATATCAACAAAACCAGGAGTTCCTTGAGAAAATCAACAAGATAGATATATCCTTAGCCAGGCTAACCAGATGCCATAGATACAGTATCCAAATTAATAGAATCGGAACTGAAAAGGGAGACATAACAACAGAAACTGAGGAATAGCAGTAGTCATTAAAAGACTCCCCACCAAAAAAAGTCCAGGACCAGATGGTTTTAATGGAGAATTCTATCAGATCCTCAAGGAAGACCTAATACCAATTCTCTTCAAACTATTCCACAAAATAGAAACAGAAGAAACATTACCCAATTTGTTCTATGAAGCCACAATCACGCTCTTACCTAAACTTCACAAAGACCCAACAAAGACAAGAGAACTTCAGACTTATCACCCTTATGAATAGAGATGCAAAAATACTCAATAAAATTCTCACAAACCGAATCCAAGAACACATCAAAACAATCATCCATCATGATCAAGTAGGCTTTATCCCAGGAACACAGGGATGGTTCAATATTCAAAAATCCATCAATGTAATCCACTATATAAACAAACTCAAAGAAAAAAACCATATGATCATCTCACTAGATGTAGGGAAAGCATTTGACAAAGTTCAACATCCCTTCATGGTAAAAGTCTTGGAAAGATCAGGAATTCAAGGCCCATATCTAAACATAGTAAAAGCAATATACAGCAAGCCAGTAGCCATCATCAAACTAAATGGAGAGAAACTTGAAGCAATCCTACTAAAATCAGGCACTAGACAAGGCGGCCCACACTGTCCCTAACTGTTTAATACAGTACTCGCAGTCCTAGCCAAAGCAATTAGACAAGAAAAGAAAGTCAAAGAGATACAAATAGGAAAGGAAGAAGTCAAAATATTACTATTTGGAGGAGATATGATAGTATACTTAAGTGTCCCTAAAACTTCCACCAGAGAACTCCTAAACCTGATAAACAACTTCAGCAAAGTGGCCGAATATAAAATCAACTCAAACAAATCAGTAGCCTCCCTCTACTCAAAGAATAAACAGGCTGAGAAAGAAATTAGGGAAAAGACACTCTTCACAATAGTCACAAATAATATAAAATATCGTGGTGTGAATCTAACCAAGCAAATGAAAGATCTGTATCACAAGAACTTCAAGTTTCTGAAGAAAGAAATCATATAAGGTCTCAGAAGATGTAAAGATCTCCCATGCTTGTGGATTGGCAGAATTAATATAGTAAAAATGGTCATCTTGCTAGAAGCAATCTACAGATTCAATGCAATCCCCATCAAAATTCTGAATCAATTCTTCATAGTGATAGAAAGAGCAATTTGCAGATTCATTTGGAATAACAAAAAAACCAGGATAGTGAGAACTATTCTCAACAATAAAAGAACTTCTGGGGGGAATCACCATCCCTGACCTCAAGCTGTACTACAGAGCAATAGTGATAAAAACTGCATGGTATTGGTACAGAGACAGGCAGGAAGATTAGTAGAATATAATTGAAGATCCAGAAATGAACCCACACACCTATGGTCACTTGATCTTTCACAAAGGAGCTAAAACCATCCAGTGGAAAAAGGACAGTATTTTCAACAATTGGTGCTGGTTCAAATGGAGGTCATCATGTAGAAGAATGCAAATCGATATATTCTTATCTCTGTGTACAAAGCTTAAGTCTAAATGGATAAAGGACCTTCACATAAAACCAGATACACAGAAACTAATACAAGAGAAGGTGGGGAAGACCCTGGAATAAATACCTAGGCACAGGGGAAAAGTTCCTGAACAGAATACCAATGACTTATGCTCTAAGATCAAAAATTGACAAATAGGGCCTCAAAAAATTGCAAAGCTTCAGTAAGGCAAAGGACACTGTCAATAGGACAAAATAGCAACCAACAGATTGAGAAACGTTCTTTACCACTCCTACATCTGATAGAAGGCTAATATCCAATATATACAAAGAACTCAAGAAATTAGACTCCAGACAACCAAATAACCCTATAAAAATGGGGTACAGGGCTAAACAAAGAATTCTCAACTGAGGAAACTCGAATGACTGAGAATCACCTAAAGAAATGTTCAATATCCTTAGTCATCAAAGAAATGCAAATCAAAACAACCCTGAGATTACTCCTCACATCAGTCAGAATGGCTAAGATCTAAAACTCAGGTGATAGCAGATGCTGGTGAGGATGTGGAGAAGGAGGGACACACCTCCATTGTTGGTTGGATTACAAGCTGGTGCCACCACCCTGGAAATCAGTCTGGTGGTTCCTCAGAAAATTGGACATAGCATTACCTGAGGACCTAGCTATACCACTCCAGGGTATGTTATATGTTGGAGAAGATGCTCCAACATATAACAAGGACACATGCTACACTATGTTCATAGCAGTCTTATTTATAATAGCCAGAAGCTGGAAAGAAATCAGATGTCCTTCAACAGGGGAATGGATACAGAAAATGTGGTGCATTTACACAATGGAATATTACTCAGCTATTAAAAACAAAGAATATGAGAAATTCCTAGGTAAATGGATGGAACTAGATATCATCCTGAGTGAGGTAAGCCAATCACAAAAGAACACACATAGTATTCACTCACTGATTATTGGACATTAGCCCAGAACCTTGAAATACCCAAGATTCAACTCACAGGCCACATGAAGCTCATGAAGAAGGAAGATCAAGTGGGGGTGCTTCGGTTTTTCTTAGAAGAAGTAACAAAATACTCAAGGGGCAAATATGGAGACAAAGTGAGGGACAGAAACTGAAGGAGGGGCCATCTGGAGACCATTCCACCTGGGTATCCATTCCATGTGCAGTCACCAAAGGTAGATGCTGATATGGAAGTCAGAAAGTGCTTGCTGACAAGAGCCTGATATAGATGTCTCCTTAGAGGTCTGCAAGAGTCTGACATATTCAGAGGCAGATGCTCACAGCTAACCATTGAACAGATCATGGGGTTCCCAATGGAGGAGTTAGAGTGAAGACTATAGGAACTGAAAGGGTTTGCAGCCCCATGAGGAGAGCAACAATACCAACCAACCAGAGCTCCCAGGGTCTAAACCACTAGCCAGGGATCACTTAGGGAGGGACCCATGGCTACAGCTGTGTATGTAAGGGAGGATGGCCCTGTTGGGAATAAGTCGGAGAAGAGATCCTTGGTCTCATGAAGGCTGGATGCCCCAGGGGGTGGGTATTTGAGGGTGGGGAGGTGGGAGTGGGTGGGTAGGTAGGGGCACATTCACAGAGAAGCAGGAGGAGGGGTGAGGGGATAGAGGGTTCCTGGGCTGGAAGGGAAGGGAATGGGGTAAGGGGATAACATATGAAATGTAAATAAAACATCCAACAAAAAATAAAAGAAAGAAAGTCATCTGCAGAAGTCACTATTTTGAAGAAGTACAGGATGGTGCGAAGACAGTGATTTTTTTTAATACCCCAGCAATTATTAACTCATGCATGTGAATAACAATTTCCCAGATTTATGGGTTTAGACCTTGGAAAGAGTATGTTGAATCAAGCTTTGTTGGCTATAGCTTTGTGTCAAGTTACAGATTTCAACAACTAATATTAAACACAATGAAAAGATTGTAAAATAAAAAGATATTACTGCAAAAAAAAAGAAGGGGTAACAAAATACTCAAGAGAGAAAATATGGAGACAAAGTGTGGGACAGAAACTGAAGGAGGGGCCATCTGGAGACCATTCCACCTGGGTATCCATCCCATGTGCAGTCACCAAAAGTAGACACTAATGTGGATGCCAGGAAGTGCATGCTGACAGGAGCCTGATATAGCTGTCTCCATAGAGGTCTGCCAGAGCCTCACATATACAGAGGTGGATGCTCACAGCTAACCATTGAGCTGATCATGGGGTTCCCAATGGAGTAGTGATAGTGAAGACTGAAGGAGCTGAAAGTGTTTGTGGCTCCATGAGGAGAGCAACAATACCAACCAACCAGATCTCCCAGGATCTAAACCACCAGCCTGGGAGCACATAGGGAGGGACCCATAGCTCCAGCTGCATATGTAGGGGAGGATGACATTGTCAGGCATAGTTGGATGAGGAAGTAGTTGGTCCACTGAAGGCTGGATGCCCCAGTGTGGGGGAAATCGTGGGTGAGGAGGTGAGAGTGGGAGGGTGGGTGGGGGCATATTCTTATAGAAGCAAGAGGAGGGGGGATTGGATAAGGGGTTCCTCGGTGATGGGAAATGGGGAAAGGGGTTACATCTGAAATGTAAATAAAATTCCAATAAAATAAATTAAAAAAATTATTATCCTATGGGAAAATAATTTCATTAAAATGTTAATGTGTCTTTCCATGAGTACAAGCATGCACATACTTGGTGCACATACAGAAGTAGAAGTAGAAAGATAACTTTGTGTGCCAGTCTTTGCTCTCTACTCTGCTTGACACAGAATCCCTTTGTTGTTCATTTGTGCATGCCTGCATGGCTGGCTGGTGAGTCTCTGAGATTTCTTTTATCCCCATACCCTGTCACATGGTAGGAATTCTGGAACTACAGATACAAAACACACATACAGCTTTATATGTGTTTAGGGACTTGAACTTAGATTCTCATATTTGCATGGAAAACAATTCACCCACTGAGCCATCTCCTTAAGCCCAATGATTCTAGTTTTGATGTTGTTTTCTGAATATCATGTCTTCCACTTTGCTTTAAAATTTCTTTTCACATCAATGTCAATGCTAAGATATTGTCTTGGTACTTATTAAGGAAGTGTGTGTGTGTGTGTGTGTGTGTGTGTGTGCACGCGAGTATATGTGTGTATGTGTGAGAGTGAGTGAGTATGTGTTTGTGTGTATGTGTGCTTTTGTGTGTACATGTGTTTACTCATTGTGAGTCACTTGTGAGCATATTTCCTAACTGATGGTTGTGATGCTGTGGTTTGGTAGCATTATGTCTTCTCTTTTTAAATTTTAATTTCTTTTTTAGGAAGGAGCTTTAAAAAGTATAGGTCTTTAAAGGCTTGGAACTTGCCAAAGAGCTAATAGCTAGTTTACTTTTAATGACTTAAGGGAAAATGTACAGAGAACTGCTTTTAATAATAGCTAAATGCCACAGCAAAGGCTTTTGATAAGTGATGATAATAATCCTGGGGGTCACAACCTTGTGGATAATCTTCAGCACTCTATAGTTGGCCCCTATTCTTCAATAAAAATAAAATCAATGCTGGATAAACTAACTTATCAATTTTTTTGTAAGATGTATATTTAAAAGGATGTCCTAAATATTAAATGAACATCAAGATTCTAGGTGACTCTGGCTGTACCATGTTTGTTTGTTTTTTTTAAATCTAGGATGAAATTTAACTTGGATAACAGCAAAAGGCTGCACTTTGGGAAATTAGCAACCTCAGTATATATTACAGGATTGGCAGTGCACAAAGACAAGATGAATATTTCAGTATGTGTGGTAACCATGTAACTGCCAAAGGAAGCTAATGCAATCCTAGGCTGCACTCATTGCTTGTGTTACTTCAATTTGAGGAGGTAATAATCCAGATTCATTTTGCATTAGTCAGGGTACAGCTAACCACTACTGTCCTTTGGATTCACTGACAGATTAGTACAACCACATAACTGAAGAACCTAATTCATGTAAACAGCAAATATCACTGAGGGTGTTCAGTACAAGAAACAGATATTAAGAGATGTGTGATAGTAGCTTTCAAACCCATGAAGGGTTAACAAGCAGAAGCTTAGTTGCTTAATTTTGGTTTTGCCCACTGTAGAAAGGAAAGAGCAACAGCACTATTTTAGATCTGCATAAGAAAGGGATTTCTAATCTTGTCATCTTTCTAACAGGAAAATGGGTTTCCTGTGAGCATCATGGATCCTCATTTAGAGAGGTATCCAAATGGATGATTGGACTATTAGAAATGGACACAAAGTTATGTTGATGTGCAGTCAGGCTGAACAAGGTCGGTTGCATCTTATACTTGCTGTTTTCCCCCTTCCATCAGGACCAGCCACACAATGGTGTCTGCCTGGCTTCTTCGCCTTTACCATTTTCCCATGTGTGACTGATGGGTAGTTTGTGGGAAGGTATTTTGAATTTATACAGAAAATTCCTGCCTGCATCAACTTCTTCTATGATGGCTGTCAAATTATTCACATATAGCAGGTAACATTCTCCTCTAGGGAGGAGCATTCTTGTGTCTCTGATGTGATCTCTCTGTTCTATTACATACAGAAATTGACAACTCAGAACTTCTTTTATTCAACAGTTTATAGGGTATAACTGTCATTATTTTAATGCTTAAAAATTCCCCATTTTGGCCAAAGGAATCCTTTGAGGTTGGGGTCTTTGTCCTGTGGGCATTTTCTTACATTCTTGTTCAAAAAGATGTTCTAGACCCCTCTTTTATAGTGTGTGATACACACACACATACCCACATGTATGCACACACAGAGAGAGGGAAAAGGGAGAGTAGGGGGGAGAGAGAGAGAGAGAGAGAGAGGGAGAGGGAGAGGGAGAGGGAGAGGGAGAGGGAGAGGGAGCGCGCGAGGCAGCGTGCGTGGGAGAGGGAGAGGGAGAGGGAGAGAGAGAGAGAGAGTTAAAGCTTATCATTCTTCAGCTAAGCGGTGCTGGATTACCAGCACAGACACATGTAGCCATTTCCAGCATTTCTCAGTGACATGTGTGCTGGGGATTGAAATTGTGTCCTTACGCTTTCATGGCAAGTGCTTGCCCAGTGATTCCTCAGCCCTAGGCTTATCTTACATTTCCTGTTTTATATCCCTAGAATCAATCACTTCTTCAAGCAACCCTGGTATTTTTTCGTTGAATAGTTTTTTGGAGAAACCCAGTTAGTGACACTCAACATGCTCATTCTTAGTGACATCATCTTACACAACACAACACAACACAACACAACACACACACACACATACACACACTGCATGTATATACACAAGTGCACACATATAAATATTTATAGTTTTAAATATATCCTATTCTACAAATAATTCTTTATGGTCTTGAGTTTCTCTTTGTGTTGTTGTCCTTATGATTAACCCCCTAACCTTGCTCTCTACCTTCTCTGCACCATTCTGTGCCTATCCATGACCATTTTGTGTCCTAGATTCTGGGCCCATAGACGCATCAGTCCATAAAACTCTCCAACTCATCTGATCATCCTTAATGATAAGGCATTCTGATTTTTTTCTTTGTACTAAGAAAGGAAAAGAAGGGAAGGCCATATAGTTTGAATTTTATTTAGCATGTATATATATTCAAAACACATCACCAGGGGTTGAAGAAATGTCTAATCTGCTAATGTGTTTGCTCCACAAGTACAAGGACTATCATTTTGATCCCCAGTACCCGCATAATGTCATTTGGGGGTGGTAGCCACACGACTTCCAACACACAAAGATGAGGATCCTTGAAGAAAGTTGACTAGTCAGACTAGCTAGATCAACAAAAGACCCTACCTCAGATAGTAAGGTGTAGAATGACCAAAGGAAATTTCCAATATCAATCTGGAGCCTTAACACACACATACACTCATGTGTGCTTGCAAACATGTGTATCCATGCACTTGAGGACATTCATAATGCATGAATACATATACATACATACATCCGCATGAGAAAAAAATAGAATAAAATACACCACCAAACACTAGAACTTAAAAGACAGTTAGCTCTAATTAGAGAGCAGGTACCTTTAAAACCTGATCTTTTATAATACTTATAATAAAGAATAAACAGAGTTATAGAACAGCCAGGGCTACTGAGAAATGTCTCAAAACAAAACAAAACCAAAAACATGAACATATATATGAATAAAAATATGTACACACAAAAAGAATAAACAGAATGAACTATTCCACTAAAATTTAAACAATGAGTTGATATACAAATAAATACTTATTCTCAGGGGCTTACAATATACTTAGGTTTTAGAGACCTATTCATCCTTAAATTAAAAAAAAACTGAATTCATTTTCTAATTATTACACTCTGTTCAGTCATTATATTGTATGCTTTAATCTTTCTTTCTTTTTATTCTTTCTTTCCTTTTTTTGGATAGTGTTGTGCTATGCTGCCTGACCTGCCCTGGAATTCCCCTTTTGCTCATCTTCTAGAGTGTTAGGATTACAGAAAGGTGCCACTACTTGACCACTGTCTTAGATTCTATACTGTAACACTCACACTAACTGGAGAGCATGCACATACACACATAAACACGGTACACAGCACCCATGCGCACATGTATAATTTGCACTTTTCTCCTAGAGTTACTTAGATAAAATCATCCCTTCTGTTGGGGAGCTGAATGGGCACATGAGATGGATGAAGTATCAAGGTCCTTGAGAAATCTATGCATGTTTTCCTTTGTCACATTGTTTTATTATTGCTATTTACAAGTGTGAATTCCATACCCCACCCCAACCTGTAGAAAACAAAGACATGATCAAATCACAAGAAAGAAAAGGAAATATTTCTACAATAGTATCCTGAATCACAAAGAGTACGCCCGCCCACAAAGGACATAGGATCCTCTGCCTCTTTGGGAGTAGGACCAGCTTACAAATCTAGATAACCTTCATTCAGCACATAGTAGCTAATTAAAGATTCCTTTGAGTGATTCTCTCCCAGCTCTGCCTGTCTCCAACAGTGGTTCCATTTCTCCCAAACTATAAGCATCAAAAGGACAAAAATAAAGCTGCCCAATTAAAAGCACAGAGAAGCTTCCCTAGAATCAGCATGAAAGGGATGCTGACGGATCAGAATTGCCTTCATTTGCATGGCAGGCATTGCAGGCAGGTCCAGGGGAGGAGGGGTGTAGGACACTGTTCTATGGGTCTCTAACCTGGTGACCTAAAGAGGGCATCAGTGTGTAAACCCTTTCCTGAATCCAGGCATTTAATTGGTGCCTTGATTTTTTTCTGAGCAACATGATAAAAGAAAACAACTCAGTCATTCTGAGTAGAAATTGGAGGCTCCTTTGTACAGCAATTTATAAATCACCTCTAAGAGAACACTTTTGGTCTGTTATCAAGGAACTGAGAAAATAAATACAAAAGAGAGCAGTTTAATAGAGTGACTGACACAAATAGAAATGTCACAAGCCAACCAAGGGTGGCAAGTTTGTTGTACAGCAATCACGCTTGTGATTATCAGGTTAGTGAATTTTCCTGGTTCCAATGTGTAGCAGAGAGTGCTTACTTAGTTACAAGAACAGTATTGTTCGAAGGACACCAAAGCACAGTTGATTGTTTCGCAAGTCTTGGCTCAACTATTGATATCAAGTTGTTTGTTTTTAAGAACAAGTTATAACGTGTCTGAAAATCATTCATACCCCACCCACTTACTCTTCATTTTGCATGCCACCAGGGAAAGCAAACTTCTAGCTTTTAGATTTGCATAGTGTTGAAGTCTTATGGTTTCTCTGTTAGGATGTCTTTCTAAATGCAAAGAATTTTCTGAAGGTGTCCAAGCCTCTACAATCAATAAAAATACTCTTAAATCAGACTAAATGAGTCGGGTGGAGAATTGGCTAAGTTTATCATCTCAGTTTGACATTTACTTTTCGAAGTTTTCTTTATGATTTAAAAGAAATAGCAATCTAAAACGATGTTAAAAATGCTTCTCAATGACAAATTAAATAAAGACCATCTTTAAGTTAAAGTATAATTAGATTCAGTCTACGACACCTCTACAGTTGTGATGGAACATTAAAAAGAATCATACACATTTACATCAAGTAATGACTAGATTTTTTTTTTTCTGTTCAGGAAGGAGGATTTATAAGTGTGTTTCTTTCACTTACTACACACTAGTAATTCCACCATGAATCACTGGGCAAGGGGTCCTCAAAGAGTCTCATTAGTGTCAATAAGACAGAGTGAGTCACACCATAAGCAACACAAAAATAAGGTACAATAAGGTCTTTGTTGATTAAAGAAATACAGTCTTGCTTTTGAGAGGCATTTCCGGCATCTCCTGATCCAAAATAAGAGAGCGTTTTGCTAGACTTCATAAGAGATGGCATGTATTTCTTGAGACAATAACAATGGATTTGAAGACAAAGCTTTTTTGGCTTGTCTACAAGCAAAGTAACCCTTGAGCACCCATCCTCATTCACACACAGGCTTCAGTGTAAAGGAAGGATGAATATCTTAGACAGTAGATGGTGCTACAGCTTCGTAGAATGAGTACACAGCCTTTCGATCTGTTTAACCTGCTCCTGTCAGCAATTTTCTGCATGTTTTCAGTTTCTTGAGTTTGAGGTCTCAGAGAAAGAGGTGGTAACTCTTTCATTCAGAACCACATGTCAGTGTGTGCTTATAATATGAGAAGAGGACAGTGAGGAACTCACAGAGCTTAAGATGGAGGCTATTAATTCCTTGGTGAGCATTATTAGCTGGCTTTCCTTTATTTGGCATAGTAAGATTGATTTCTAACGCTTTCTGCTATACAGAATCCTGATCAGACCCACATACCCCAGCAGTCAGGTCCACTCTGGCTAGCTTATCTTAGGGGCTTATCTGTAATTCTCAATGAATCTTACTCCAGCCATTTTATCAAAAGAAATCAACTATTAACAGCTGCTAAGCTCCTGGCGATAGCTGCAATGGCCCTTTGGAATGCATGCTGGACAAGACATCATGAATTGAGCTAATGAGACTTCTCTTCCTGTTGTGCTCTCTGCTTCAGAACAGACTCTGTATGCTTTCTAGAAACTTGATGGAGAATGAAAATCAGTAGATTTCTTGGTTAACAGTCTGTTAATGTTCTAAATTTTGAGAAGATGCCAATTACTGGAAAATGCTCTTGTAAGCCTGGGCAACTCTCTGGAGTAAGGTTGAGGGTCACTGCACAAGAGTATAGTTGGCCATACCAGAAGAAAGGGAAGTTTTCTTTTCATTGAGAATTACTGACCCAAAAAGAAAAGAAAATCAATGAAAGGTCAGAGCAGTACAAAGCAACTTAATTCAGTTTATTTTCAGAGCGATGTTACAACTTTTCATGTTTTTAAAATTAGGCAGAGGAGACATAAAGATCTGAAGATATGTCAAACATTTAAAAATTTCCATTTAATAAATAGAAAAGATAGTGGAAGGGTAAGAGCAGTTGAAAAGCCAGCAGAAAAGATGCAAATACACAGAAACTGACCAAGCAAGACATGGAAGAGCACAGAACCTTCTACTGCATATACATCAAACACGGCACACTCATGATAAAGGACAGTCACAGTGAGAGGGAGACAGGTAGATAACAGTTAGAAAAACATGAACAGCCTGTCTCTTATGGAGCAGTATTCCATTTATTGGTCTTTAGGATATTAAAATAGAAAAATATAAAACACTTTATGAGAAATAACTTCCAACCATGCTCATGAAAGCAACCATAATTAAGCTCAGTGGGTCACCCCCACCCAAAATCAAAACCAAAAAAAGGACTGGCAAGATGGATGAGCAGGAAAAGACACTGGACACCAAACCTGGTGACCTGAGTTTGATCCCAACAATCCAAATGGTAGAAGGAATGAACAGACTTCCTCAGGATGTCCTTTGATTTTTGATTTCCACACATATTCCTGGGCAAGCATGGGCATACACACAGAGAAAGAGACACACACAGGCACACACACACACATACACACACACACACACGATAAATAAAATAATTTTAATCTACATAAACAAAGCAAAAGACATATAAGTAAGAGGGGGCTTCTGGGAAGAACGGGTTCAGTAGAAGAGAGCAGGCTATAAAAGGGGGACTGAGGGGTAAAGATGAGCAAAGTGCACTATGCTGATACTTCCATGAAAATGTTGCCTGGAATTTAAGTCAGAGGTTAGCCTTGACCCAAATCTATACACATAGTTTCCAAATCTATATTTAAATCATTTGTAAAGACTGATGGCCTTTGCAGTTGCGATAAACAAAATACGCCTAGTCTATAGTATATTGTACCACTGTCTGGAAATACTGAGCAAAGGTAGCAAAAAAAAAAAAACCACACACATTAAGAGAGTTATTAAGAGATAGAAGAAGACATGAAGACATAGCTATGTGGCTAGGTCTTCATTAACTGAAAACAGGTAATTTTCTCATTTCAGAAACATGCTAGTTACTTAAAATTCAAACAAAGAGAACCTTTGAAGGTTCATAAGTATGAATGTATACACATGTGTGTATGTATTTAAATATGAACATTCATTGATATATCTTAGTTGAAATTTCTCTCTTAAATATCCCACTAGAGCTCAACAGCTTATCATTGGTAGAGAAGACAGTAAAGGCAAGACCACAGCTTAAATTCTAACAAACATGTACATATTATTTGTCTAATTGATGTCAGGTCCCTAATGTCAAGTCCCTGGGCTACAGTACAAAAAAAAAGACATTATAAATTTGAATTTGGTACATTTTCTGATAAACCAATACCTACAAAAATATAGAAATATAGATAAGAAAATTCAACTCACTCTTTAGATCATTCATAATTCATTTATTACACAGATCTAATGTGAAAGGTGTATGGATTTTTTTACAGACTGCTCTGTAATTTATAAAATCCTTCCATTTACCTTCTGCAATAAAAATAATCGTTTGTTTTGTTGCCATACTAGGATTAGCTCTTTTTCAAAACCCCAGTGGGATTCATTTACTCTAGGCTATAAGGTAACATTGGAACCAACAGAATACTCTGCCATGGTGGAGAATCCCAGATAACACATGGAGAGCTAAACATCCTTTACTAGAATGTGCCAGAGCACATTCACACATGGTAGCTGGTGGTTAGGCTTCCAGAGGCAAAAGATTTTTTTCATAAAGAAGCATTGGGGTTGATGCCAACTTTTCTAAAAGTGTCATCATAAAGAACTGTATTTAACTCATAGCCTGGTGTCTCAGACCCCAGTTGTCAACTTTGGGCACACTGCAATGGTGCATTCTGCAGTTTTCGAGGTGATGGCATTTGGCATTGTAGGGGGACTATGGAATTTTTATGATTCACTGTGTGGAACAATGGATTTTTGATATTCTTCAAAAACCCTGCTACATGGCATGAGATATACACGATAGTATTACTACCGGTGCCAAAAATTTGCCTGGGAAGAAATGGAAACAGTTGTTTTGAGAGTTAGAAGAGGGTGATGTCTAAGGAAAAGAGCTCTGTCATAAGTCATGGTTCCAAGGGAGCTGCTGGCTGCTTAGTAAAAGCCAGAAAAGATGACAAAGTAATTTCTGGTTCAAGCATGAATGCTCAAGTATAGGAGTTTATGTGCAATTGCCAGATGCTTCAAGCTAGCCGCTAAATCCAAAGACACTTCATGCGCCAGCAACGTTCTGGCATTTCAAGCCAGAGGGCTGCATAAATGTACATTCCAACAGGAAGAGATGTCAGGGGAAAATTACTCAAAAGAAGTAACTGAGAAACTGATGGGAAAGGCTATGGATTCAAAAAGAATCTAAACCACTGGCAAGAGAAGGAAGTAAAATCTGAGTGCAGACTGGGACTAGACAGATGGCCCAATAGGAACAGCTCTTGCTCTGCAATAGTGAGGATCAGAGTTTGATTTCTTCATCATATAAAAGTTGAGTGAGATGAGAACCTTCTTGTCATCCTAGATGTTTGAGGCACAGACGGGATCTTGGAGCAAGCTACCTGGATAGATTAGTCAATCAGTGAGCTGTGAATTCAGGGAAAACCCTGCCTCAGGAAACAAAGAGGAGAGTGATGGATGATGACATCCAATGTCAACGTTTGACCTCTACATGCACACCTACACACATGTATCATTTGTCACAAGAACATGCATATATACATATATACCACACATGCAAAACGATAAAAAGAAAGGATGAGAACTTTTAAAAGACGATGGTTAAGAGGAATAACCTTGCTGTTTATGTTTTCTAAAGATCATTTGTCAAAGGGCAGGAAGAGGTCACATTCATTTATAACTTCTTGGAAACATGATAATCCTTTATCTCTGAGCAGAATTTTTAATGTGTGCATTAAAAACAAGTTGCCAAATTGCTAAATGTTTCCCTTTATTTCCCCCAGCAAGAGTTAAAGCTGCAGGGTATATTTCAAGATGCTCAGGAAATGTATATACTAAATAGTTTCCTTTTTCTGTTGGGTGGTTACCTGGTAGATCCTTTTCATGAAAAGAAAGAAAAATAATGAGCAAGTAGATTTCTTACTAATGTCAAGCTCATTGACTGGAATTATCATTGTTAGGTTCTTCATCAAAATCATAGTAAAGGCCATCATGAGCTTCATATATATCATCATGCTTGTCTGCATAACAGCATACATGTTATATGTTTATCATGTGCCACAATTTCTACCACACGACTTCACCCAAGACCTCACTAAGCTGTGAACATTATGAGGGGGGGAACATGCCTCTATCATTCAGTATACATTGCACTCATAGTACACAATAGCTGGCATAGCATGTATCTGAGTATCTAAAGTGAATAGGGCTGGTGAATGGCTCAGTAGGTAGAGAACTCATCATGCAAGCAAAAAGACATGGGTTTGAAGCTCCAGAATGTGATAATATACACCTGTGATCATAACACTCCTATGTAAACAGGAAAAACACATACAAGACAATATCTGGAAGGCAGCAATCCTGAAATAGGTGGTAGTAATAATGAGACCCTACTTCAAACAAGGTGAAAAGCAACACACCATACTGCTGCTCCTTCTGAGCTCTATACATGTACTGTAGACATGCACATGGATGCACTCACACACACACATGAATACACATATCACACATAAATACACACACATACATGATGGAAGCGGAAGATGAGCAAGCACAAGGCAGTTTGACTTTCCAGTCTGTGACACAGATTTCAGTATCATCACCTTTTCCAACAAGCCACACAACTAATTAGAAGGAGAAAACAGGTACAGGTTCCCACCTCTGGTTGACTCCACAGGCCTGTACGCTACTGATTTCTATTTCAATATGACTACAGTTCACTGCTCACTTTAATTTGCTGTGAAAGAGGCACTTGGGTGGCTGCCAATGCACAGGTATAAATGAGCTCTGCTTAATTCTCTTGTGATTCTGAAAGATTGTGACATGATGTGTTGGAACCAGAGATACTCTTCTGGAGTCAAGACATAAGAAGGTAGAGGAAGAAATGGGAACCTGGTTGTGTTCAAAGTGATGTGGAAAGAAATCATCCAAGAGCAAAAGCATGGGAAGCCACTCCAGGAAATCACTCCAGGAAGGCAGGAAAGGACCATTAGAATTATGTCCCCAAATAGAGTAACAGCTTGACAGGAGGCAAAACAAGTGTCTCTAAGATCATATATATTAGAAAATTAGATCACTTAGGTGGCAGTTTGGGGATTAGAGGTGAAGGTCTTGGCAAGAGAAACAGAATTCCCAAATCTTAGTTTTATATGTATCACTTACCATGTTGACCATAGGGAAGTTAAATATTTTCTGAGTACAGCAGTTTCCCTGGATTTAATTGAAATAGCAATACATCCCTCATATTTTGAGAAATGATGAATACATTTCTGAAATGTTTTGAGAATAATACTTGCTGTATAATAAGCACTCAGTATATGCTAGCTTGTCTTTATTCATTGAGACTGTCATAATGCATGTAACGTACGTTCACTCCCTTATTCTCCTCCCTTCAATTCGTCCCTTGTCCTCCCTACCATTTCTTCTCCTAACTTCATATGTCCTCTAAAAAATCCATTGAGTCTATTTAGTGCTGCAAATCTATGCATGCCCTTTGGGCCAACTACTGGGGGATGTGGAGCCTATCCAGGGCTTCATCCCTGAAGAAAACCGGCTCTCCCTTTTTGAGAAACCATCAATTGTCAATAGATCGTTATCGAGGTGAAGGAATCCATGAGTCCCTCACTTATCCATGCTGGGATTTTAGAAAGCTTGATTTTCTGCAGGACTTGGGCACTCAATCATAGCTACGGTGGGTTCATGTGTACAATAACCCTGCCATGAAGGGAAAATACGTTTTATTTTCAATTTTTTGTTTTCGTCATAATCATCTACTATCTTTGTCTCTTACCATGCTTTTCCCTTTCTTCTAAGAGGCTCCCAACATCTCAGTGGCGAGAGAGCGTGATATATTTGTGTGTGTGTGTGTGTGTGTGTGTGTGCCTCATTTAGAGATTAAACCCCCTTATTTCTGCACACTGACCAGTCTCTGTATTAATTGCCACCTACTGCAGAAAAAGATTTCGCTAATCAGGGTTGATAGATACATTAATTTATAAAAATAAATACTTATAGAGCAATTCAATATTATGTCAGTTTAGTGGAATAATGACAGGATGTTCTTTTTTAGGGTCTATGGTTTACTCAGTCAGAAGTTCTCACCCCAGTTAACAGCGCCATGCGTGACTTCTATTTGTGGAGCAAGCCTTAAATCCAAGCAGAAAACAATGGGTTACTCCCATAACATTTGTGCCAATGTTCATATCTATTTTACCAATGTACATGTTTTGGCAGGCCAGTCCTTACTGTACCATACAGAGTTCATAGCTGAGTTAGACTGATGGTTATTTTTCTCCCACTGTATGTGCCATCTTGAAGACTATAGCCAAATCAGATATGCTGTCACATCTAGCTTAGAATATATGTGGAAATCTTTACAATGGCCATAATACTCTATATGATCTCAAATGATAGCTCATTGAAGACATAATTCCTAAGTTAAAGATTTATTTTTGTGTGTAACCATAGATACTCGTGTCATTTAGATCCAAACGGAAATCTTTTATGTGACGTCCAACTACCAGAGATTCTAGATTTCAGACAGAAGTCTACTCTTAGAAACGACAAGCAGTTAAAACAAATTAAACTCTTGACTCAGAAATATCTAGATACAAATTTTGATTCTGCTGCTTACTAGTTTTCTAATTCTAAATAAGCCTTTTGGCCTGAAAGTTAGTTAACTTCTTATTTATGTATTGCTCTGTGGTGTATATTTGTATGTATGTATGTGGATATACTTGCCAAGTGGGTACTTGTGGAGTTCAGAGTTTGGTTATCAGGATATTTTTATTAATCACTTCTTAACTCTATATGTTTGAGGCTGAGTCTGTCAGGGGCAGCCCTGCTTATACACTGAAGGCCTAAAATAAGCCATAGGCCTAAAATCAGCAATAGGCCTGACATACATGCCTGCTAGCACCAAGTCTTGCGTCTCTGTGAAAAAACACTGGAACAGATGCCTAGAAGCTATTACAAACAAACAGTTTTGGTGGAAAATTGCCAGGCTGAATACATAGACCTTGTAGACAGGTAACCTTGGTGGAGAGTACCAACTTAGAAAAAGACAAGTGAATCATAGGTGGAGTCATAATTGTCTGTCCCCTGAACTTTTACCCAGCTGCCACTCTGTTCTGGAAGATATCTGTACTCCCCCTGAACAATCTGTATTTCCCCCGAACACCCACATTCCTGTGTCATCCCCTTCCTCACATCCTGCCGTTTTGTGTATATATCACCTGTGTGTACAAAAGTAAAAATGGCGATCTGATCAGACTATAGACAGATCGTCGTTCCTTGCGTCGGCCTATTCCCTACTTTCTCTCTCAGGTAATCTCTCCGGACCCCTGTTTAATGCCCTGCTGGTCAGGACAAGAGTCCATATTTAAGTTGAGGCTCACCAATTTGGCTAGGCTGGCTAGTCTCCTTTCATATTATAACACTGAGGTTGCTAGGGTGAATCACTCATACCTGGCTTTATCTGAGTGCTGGTAATATGAACTCAGGCTAGTTGTGCCATAGGTTTGTTGCTCACTGAGTTGTCTTCTCCATCTCTAGATAATTCATTTTTAATTTGGAATATCCTTGTGGCTCCATACAATATGATGAGACTTATAAGTTCTTGAGAAAAGTTTGTGCTCACGGTCATAACAATTGTGAGCACCAATCACTAGCCCTGTCCCCACTAAACCTGGTTGGGATTGTGTCCAAGTAGTTTATGTCCATGAAATTTAGATATAGAGAACATTTACAAATGCACAATAATTAGAGAGGAGAGCAAATAAAATTTAATTGGAGAACAAAACTATGCCTATATAAGTCTCCTGAGAAATAGCATGGACTTCTAACTTGTAACTAACTCTGCTTCAACTTTACAAGAAAACTAAAGAAGAAATAGAACTGACAGCTACTGGAATTGATAACAATGGCTCAAAAAATTTTGCTTCTAGTGAATGAACCATGAAGAAATTATTGTACATGAAGATTTCAATGCCAGGACAGTGTACAAACACCTCGATAAACAGCACAGGTGCCTCCGTGCTCATTTGCCAGGGCAATACACCAAGAAGAAAGATAATCCCAGAATGATATCAAGTCAAAGGATTATTATGCTTGTTGAATCCACATTTCAGAGTTCCATTAGCTCTCTGGATATCATCAGATGCTATGAAAAATGCTAAAGACAGGACAATATGACCCTGAACTGAGAAGATTAATAACCGGTGAATGACTAAACTAGCTCAGTGATCATTTGCTATGCTGATTTCTACAGCTATCGTAATGGATTATTTGAATAGTTTACTGGGGCTAGCCAAAAATAGACCTTATTGAGGGACATGGAAGTTCATTGCATACCTTAATTGAGTGGCATATTTGGCTTTGCAGCACAGACTCTTCAAATCTTTATTTTTCTTCTCTTGTTTTCTGTTTTATAATTCTCCAGAATTGTTCAAGGACAAAGGGCTGCTTTGGGGCACATCAACATGCACTGTAAGACTGTTCATCTCACAGGGGCACCTGAGGCCTGCTGCTGGTCTTGGTACCATAATTAGACACCCGAGAGGGGTGGTGAGGTAGCAACCTTCAGGTGGGCAATCTATTCTTCTTCAATAGCAGTTAGAAGACTTCAAGATCTACGTTCCAACACAGGCATGTATTTACATAATGCTAAACACAGATTTATAATTTTCATCATGTTAATGGTGAGTGACACTCAGGCTCCATCTCCGTTTCTTTTAAAAGCTCAGTTCAAGCACTCAATAGTTATAGAGATAACCTAAAACCATAAGTTCTGAAAAGTAAAAACCGCAGGTGGCCTTTCTTATCCATGCTATTTGGCTTTACCCGGAGTAATTTATGCACTTGGAAGATTTTACAAGGATAGAATAACAACAAAGGAATAAAAATAATTACAGGGAATATGTGTAAGCACTGTGCTGGCTTCTTTCCATGTTATCTTGTTCCCCTTTCTATCAGCTCTATTAGGGAGTCATTTAACACTTCTTTAAATAGTAGTAAAGGTGTTTTTTTTTTAAGTCATAAGCCTAGAAGGATGAAAGAATGATTGAAAGGCATTCTTATTAAAATGGGGATGTGGAGAAGCAATTAGATGGCTAATGAACAAGAATCCTTGAATCTTAAGCTGACAATGGGGACAGGCAGGCTGGAAAGAAGTCCAGCTTTATACAACATCCTCCAAAAATCCCCTAAGTGGGTTGCTAGAATTGCAGTAGCAGAGCTCTGATTGGCTGAATTGTATTAGAAGTAGCTGGGCCTTCAAATCCACACTATCCCACACAGCCCAGTAACTAGCACTCCCCATCCCTGAAATACACTTAGATTTTACTTTCTATGGAGTTAATATGTTAGAGGTTCGCTGAGCCAGAGGATAGCATCTCAAATCCATTATAGTAGATATATAGTGAATGTCCAAATAACTGAACTCTGAGATTCCTTGTCTCTTGCTCAATATGAGTTCCAGAGACTTCTGCCATCCAAAGAGACAGAAAACTAGATAGTATTTCCAAGAAGCAATCAGCCAAAGAGAGAACCTATAAAAATTCTGATGAGGTTTAAGGAATTTCCAAGGAAATGATTTAGTCACATTGAACTAATATACAATAAACTTTTATCCTCAGGTTATATATTAATAAACAGAAATATCATTAGCTGTCTCCACAACAATACTGGAATTTGGAAGACAATGGAAAACACTTCAAAAATGCAGAGGGAAATTTGCTTCTACTCTAGAATTCTAGTTCCAGATAAACTGTTATCTAGTATGAGAGAAAAGGCAAGAAACTTCAAGAGAAGAAAATTACTTTTTTAGAAAAGCATTACAATATATACTTAAAGAAATGAAGAAATAAATCAGGGGGGAGAAGGAGAAGGAACAGAAGAAGGAAGAAGAAAGGAAGAAGGAAGAAAGAAGAAGAGGAAGAAGAGGAATAGGAGGCGGAGGCTGAGGAGGAAGAGGAGGAGAAGGAGGAGGAGGAAGGAGATATTTACAATTTCCAGGAGGATGGTAAAGTAACAACCTGTAATGATAGACTAGATGTATTTACTGTTACTGTGATAAAATACCCTGACCAACAGTAACTTAGAGGAAACCGTGTTTAACTCATAATTCCAGGTTACAGTCCACAGCAGCAGTGAAGCTAAAGTTTCAGGGTCTTTTTTTTTCCTTTCTTTTTTTTATTGTATGTTTTATTTACATTTCCTATGTTGTCCCCTTACCCCATCCCCCACCCACCCAGGAACCCCCTATCCCCTAACCCCTCCTCCTTCTTCTCTGTGGATGTAACCTCTATCTACCCCCCCCACTCCCACCTCCCCACCCTCAAAAGTCCCACCCCCTGGGGCATCCAGGCTTCATGAGGTCAAGGTTCTCTTCTTCCACCTATGCCCAGCAGGGCCCTCCACTCCCTAAGTGCTCCCAGGCTGGTGGTTTAGACCCTGGGAGCTGTGGTTGGTTGGTATTGTTGCTCTCCTCATGGTGCCGCAAATCCTTTTGTCCAGGGCAGAGAGTAGAACACATGCATGCCTGGCTGCCTGCTTGTTTGTATGCACTCAGTTTGCTTTCTCCACTTTTATACAGTTCAGTGGCCTCCCACCCCCTGCCCAAGGTACAGTGACACCCATCATGGGCTGGCTCTTTTCATACCAACTGACTAATTTATATAGTTCTCCAGACATGGTAAGAGACCAACTCAATGGAAACAATTCCTTACTGAGACTCCCTTCTCAGGTAACTCTAGGTCAAATTGACATTAAAGTTAACCAAAAAAAGGGACACTTTATAATATGTATCCAATCATCTTTAAATGCTCAAAAGAATTTTTGAGCAGGCTGTGGTGCCACATACCTGTAATTCCTGTAACTCAGACCTCTGTGACAGGGAGGACTGTAACTTGTAGGCCGGCAAGATCTTGTCTCAGAAACAAAACAAGGGTTCGAGGAGATGGCATGTTGGCACTCACATAAATTCTAATACCAACACATACATACACACACACAGAGAGACACATAGACATACAAACACACACACACACACACACCACACACACACACACCACACACCACACACACACACACGCACACACACACGCACACATACACACTGATGGTTTGTATATATGCTTGGCCCAGGGAGTATCACTATTGGGAGATATAGCCTTGTTGGATTATGTGGCCTTGTTGGAGAAGGTGTGTCTGTGGGCATGGGATTTAAGACCCTTGTCATAGCTGCTTGTAAGTGAGTCTTCTCCTAACAGCCTTCAGATGAAGACACAGAACTCTCAGCTCCTCCTGCACCATGCCTGTCTGGAGGCTGCCATTCTTCCACCTTGATGATAATGGACTAAACTTCTGAAACTATAAGCCATCCCCAATTAAATATTGTCCTTATAAGAGTTGCCTTGGTCATAGTGTCTATCACAGCAATAAAACCCTAACTATAACACATGGCAAGCAATACATAACACAATAAAACAGAGCTCACAGAACTCTATCACGGTTTGGAAAATTGTTAAAAATCTTGAGATTTCACTTAGTAATGTTAATGTTCTAGAAAACTAACAAACACAGATGTTGTGGATTGCCATGGCCTTGTACTTTGATACTAATTCCCCTTTCCTGTGAAGGACTGCAGAGGAGGTGTCAGTCATTACGCAGGTGATTTCTAGTGAACCTTCTGCTCATCTTAATTTGTAAACTAAAGGCTGGAGACAGTGATTGGGCAGAGGAAGGGGAGGTGAAGAAATAAAGGCTGGGGAGAGAAGAGAGTGAGGAGGACAACTGGAGGGACTGGAAGAAGACAATGGAGGAGGAAGACTACAAAGGAGAGGACGACTGAAGCAGGAGGTAGGAAGACAGACACAGGGTCTGGAAAACCCTCAAGTAATAAGAGTCTCATAGCTGGGGAAGAGAGCAGTGTAGGGGCGTCTGCCTAATCTAGGCTTACAGAATATATTCATAATTACTGAGTTGTGTTTTCATTGACCAGTCCTATTCGGGTTGGAGATTTTAAATATCTCCCACTACGCACAGACATGCTGGAAAAGGCAGGAAGAATGGGAGAGGGCCACTGAGACAGCTGAGCAGGTGAAAGTGCTTGCCACCAAGCTTGACTACATACTGGAGATCCATCTCCAGTACCTGCATGGTAGAAAGATAGACATGACTCCCATCAGGTGTCCTTTGACTTCAATTTGGGCACAGTGGCCTACGCCATATCACATTTATACATAAAATAAATGAGTAAACTAGTCGATAAAAAATGCAATAAAAATAATGGGAGATAGGAATAAAAAGAGGGAAAAGGAGATGGGAGAGAGAAGTGATTATAGCTTGGTATATTACTGCCTTAAGAACAACACAGCAAGTTATAATTGCAGATACAGATTAATGACCTAGCCAGAACTGTGACTGATTTCTGGAAGATGTATGAAGTCTAATTAAGGACATTTATTTAAGGTGCAACAGGACTACTCAAGCTAGGATGTGGTTAACATGCTTCTCCTTTAGCCTCTGGAGTAGCAGCGACTGAAGACATTTCCTACTTGTTTAGTTTAGAATTTAGTTTCTTTTTTTATTGGATATTTTATTTATTTAAATTTCAGATGCCTTCCCCTTTCCCCATTTCCCCTCCCTAGAAACCCCCTATCCCATCCTCCCTCCTCCTTTTTTGCCTTTACACCATTTTAATTACATGTACGTATTAAGGTCAGCTCTAAGTTAAGGGTCTAGCAATATAATAGATGCAAATAGTCAAGGAACAAGCTAGACAATAAACACAAATAGTCAAAGAAAGTGAGAAGATAATCCCTGAAACCAAAGAGTCAAAAGATGTGAATATTAGAATGGACTTAAAGATGAAAATCAATACTAAACCAAAGGACAGCAAAGGCCAAATGAGTGGAAGTGGTCGCCTTGAGGTTAGGGGAAAGAGGGGGCAAAAAGGTTGCTACTCATGCCAAACCATTTAGACAAAGGAGATTCTTATTTTTCTTTCTATTTCTGGGGGAAATTTTAAATTTAGGAAGAAACACTGTGAGGCAGACACTAAGACTCAGAAAGTTCACACAATTAGGTAGCAAAAAAAAAAGAGAGAGAGATTTAATCGTTATCTGCAGGCATTCCTCTTGTGTGTGGATGTATGTGTGCATGCATGTGTGTTCATGTATGTTTTCACAGGCCAGATACCTTGAATATCATTCTTTAGAAATTTTGTATTTTTTGACATGGGGTCTCTCATTAACTTGGAGAGCTTCCTAAGCTGACCAGCCAGTAAGCCCTGGGATGTCTTGTATGTTTTATGTTATATATCTAATCATAATTAAAACACTTTGGAGCTTTTTGTGATGATACACATCTGTAATCTCAGCACTCAGGCACTGTGACAGGCAGACCGTGTGTGTGTGTTTGCGTGTGCTTGTTGTGAATGGACTTGTGTGTTGAGATATATGTGAATAAACCCTTAATAATCCCTAACCTTCCTCTATTGGCATCCACCGAGCTGAGATTTGAAGGGCATGCTACTCTACCTGACTTTTCATGTGTGGACTGGGAATTGAACTCAGGACCTCATATTTGTTCTGCAAGCACTTCACCAACTGAGCAATCTCCTCAGCCCTCTGTAGTCTCTCTCAAGAGGCATAAAGCTAGCAGGCTCTGGAAGTCTGAGTGGCCTTAGGAGAAAAAGACCTCTCCTTTCTTCAAAACAAAAAGGAACTGTACAGATTTATGAGGCAGGACATAGTAAGTCAGTGTACAAAGTCCAGGAGTGATGAATGATAAATATCACTGCAGGTAGCATTTTTAAACCATTTTAAAAAACCCCACCCTTTCATTAATTTAAATGTAAATATTTATATGAGGTAGTGTGATAATATGATATATGTAATCAGTGTGTAGAAATAAGATTGGATAATTAACATTCCATCTCATTATTCCTTTATTTGGGAGTCTTTTTTAATCAATGATTTACAAATAACCAGAAGACCTGTTATTTTGTAGTGTTTTTGTCTGAATATTTTGAGTATTCTTTGTCCAGTGCTGCCCAGTATATAAATAGCAAGTGGGTATTGGTCTCACTTTACAAGGAGTCTGAAGCTTAGAGAGGAAGGGGGTGAAATTTTTCTGGGGAAGAGTCAAAGCCCATCGTAAGAAGCCCTAAACACTGTGTTTTAGGCTTCCTCATCATGTTTAATGACCTGAGGATGTTGCCAACCTTTATAAGAGATTTTCTTGGTGGCTCAAGGTAAATTTAGCTTCTCTGCCTTGTCTCAGAAACAGCTGCCATGATTGGCTTGCTTTCTTTGGTGGCTCTGTGCAAGTTCCATCATTCTATCATTCTGGGTTATGCTGCCTGTCGCTCACTTAGGAGAAAGGCCTCTTGTGCCTCCAGAGGTTTAGATAGGGAGTTTTAACACAGTTCCTAAACTAACAGTGAAGAGGGGCTTAGGAACTGCTGAACTGTCCGAATTTCATGTCCAAACTCCTTCCCGAGAATTAACACCCCATGTCCTCTGATAGAAACCATTGTTTCAAACATGGAACCATACATCCATGACGAGGCTGAATAATATGCTGAGATTAATTTGTATATCAAAGGGCTCTTCTGAGAGGCCCCAGAAAAGGAGTACCACTACCTCAGGAACACCACTACCCCAAGCATCCCAATTACTCAACTTTGGGTAGATATATATTCTTGTTTGCCCAGGGCAGACCTGGTTTATCTCTGTTGTCCTAGTGTGTCCACTATGTATATTCTTATTTTGATAAAATGGCTATTTCACACCCTCATGATACTGCACCATTTGCTCTGATGTTGCTATACTGTGAGATACTGAGGGCTTAGGGTAAGATTCTCTTGCTCACATGCTAGAATATGGACTGGCAAGCCACTGCCGCATAAAAAAGATAGGTAATGGAATTTTATTTTTTTAAAGAAACCATCTGTATTCTCTCTTTATCGAGAAAACAACAGGCATTTTATTAACCTAATGTGTACTGCATACTGTCTTAAAATAAAGGCAAGTTCATTTCCTAGGTGCATTAAATGAAACTAAGTTATTTGACAAATGACAGGACTGTCTAGGTCAGACATTACAGTTAACCGCAGGCAGAGCCAGGTGGCACCTTTTGTAGGCTACTGATTAAAATGAGCTGATATCCATCTTTCTGAGAGAAGAATAAAGTCTCTGGTATTACAGAAGGGATGGTAATCTTACAGAGAAGGTCAATCAGACACATAGAAATTATATCTGCACCTTGATGAATTTATAAGTCACTCAAAGATCTATCACACACCTCAGCTGCCCACAGCCCTGTCCTGTATAGGAGGAAGGACTCAGAGCAGGTGGATACTGGTTTGTAAGAGAACTAGTAAAAAGCACATCATACTGCAGGCTGGAACAGTTTTGCCTGCTGAGTTCATTGATTTGTGGTTGTCATAATAGTTGCATGGGTGTAAACAACATAAATACAAGAGGTAGCTATATAATGATGGTTTACTTTGGCTGGAGAAGGGAATGATTAATCTTTCAGATCTCCAGGCTTTGATAAAACCACTGATGGATCTTTGTGCATTGTTTAGAGAAGTGAACAAAGGCATGCACTTTGAGATATTGTTCCTTGGTAACTAGCAGTAGAAACCATAGTGCTCAGGGTAAAAAGAATACATGTACTACAGGTGCTTGGTTAGACACCAAGAGCTATTAAATATTTTATACATAGAATTCTAATATTTGTAACTGGATAAATTTCCCATTTTATAGATGAGAATATTAATGATTTACTAATGCAATACTAATGAACTCCTAATGATTAGTTTGTCACATGTAACATCTACTAAGAATAGTAGCTTTGTAATTTAAAACCAAGCCCGTCTCATCAAAATTCATGTTCCTTTGGCTATACTCCATTGAAGACCTTTCTCTCCTCACTCTTGCTCATAGAGACAAAATAAGGATATCAGATCATCTGAAAATGGAGAAACACGTGAGTGGGAGTTATCTCCTGTGAGGGTTGGGAACCAAACTTGGGTCCTCTGCAAGAACAGCAAGTGCTCTTATCAGCCAAGCCATCTCTCTAGACCTCCAATCATGTGATTTTTGTTGTTTCGGTTGTTTTTTGTTTGTTTTTTGGATTGGTTTTTGTTGTTGCTGTTATTTTGTTTTCAAAACAGGGTTTCACTATATAGCTCTGGCTGTCGTGTAGTCAGACCAAGCTGGCCTTGAATTAATAGAGATCTACCTGCCCCTGCCTCCTCAGTGCTAGGATTAAAGGTGTGCAGCACTACACCTAGCATCCAATCATGCATTCTAAAAGATGCCATATTTCTCTTTCAAGTTTTTGTGGTACAGATTCATATAACTATGCATATTCAATTATGTGGGTACATGTTGCTATATATGTGTGTGTGTGTGTGCCTGTGTGTGTTTGCATAAAACAGAGGTTTGTACCTGGAAGAAAGGCTTTTCATATATATAAATTATTATTTTATTATTATATAATTATAGATAATATAATTATATTAATATATATAATATATTGTATATATTACCCAGAAGGGACTGGAAATATATATATATATATATATATATATATATATATATATATATATGCTACTTTCAAGACAAGAGAATGACCCCAAAGGAGATTCAAAGACTATCAGGAAGCCCTCCCAGATTTTGAAAGGGTAACCTTCACCATGTTTCCAAATGCCAGACAGGCTTCATCCAGCCACACTATGATGTGTCACAACAAAGAATACTGAGGGAGAACTCCTGCGTTGAAGAACTACAGCAGTGGAATGCCACTTTAATGGGTATAGAAGGCTTTATGTGTATTTCCAAGCATGCAGTGGCATAGACAAATGTTTAGAGGATGTGGCTATTTGGTCAGCTGCTGGAGTTCTGAATTGATGAGCTGTGAGTAGAGAAAAAGATGGAATAACTATTTGTGTTTGGAGACTGTATTGAATAAGATCAGCATGTCATCAAACACTGGAATTTGATTCAGTGTGGCAATTTGATCCTCTTGCAGACGGACTGGTGGATAAAACTGTCCACAGTTTAAATTGTAATTTTTCTCCTCTCTTTTCAGATATCATAATGTGAATTCATTTGAAATAAATGTTCCCATCATGCAACTCTCTTGCACATGAGAGATCTCATCCAATTTTTCACCAGGAAGCTGGGTGATACTTCCAGGTAGACAGTCTGTTTTTTTTAGACTTACAAAGAAACTGGAAAGGAGAATGTGTTGATGGTTTATTCCTATATTTCACAGAAATTTACGAGACTTTAGCTCTCCGTGATAAAGCCTTTTCATTTTTGAGATGAGAAAGCTGGAGTCTGGAAGATACATCCTATCCAGTTCACATTATAGGTCACTAACAGATTCAGGACCAAGTACAGATGGTCCTAGTTCTTTCCCCTTTGCTGTGATCATCCCTATATTCACATGGTTTCAAACAGTTGTGTGTTGGATGCTGAAGAGACAGGCCAGTCAGTAGAGTACTTGCCTTGAAAGTACAAGGACCTGAGTTCAACCCACCAGAACACATATGAAAAAGAGCTAGGCATGGTGATGCATACAATTAATCCCAGTCCTGGGAAGTCAGAGTCACATGGGACTCAATGACCAGATAATCTAACCTATTTAGTGATTCTCATGTCTCTTTAAAAATAATCAAGGTGGGTGACAACTGAGAAAAGATATCTGATACTGTCCTCTTGCCTCTACATACATGTACATGTATATACCTACCCAGGCTCACACATACATTCACCTATACAGAAGACAAAGAAAGTTATACCTTTCCAAGGTTTTATTCGTGGGCTAGCATGGTATCTTCTGTTGTATTGTTTCTCTCCCCTGCTAAAGCTGAACTGTACACTTCCCCAGACGGCAGTGTACAAAGGTAAGTTAGTTAAGAAGTAGAATTTCTTTGTCTATAATTTACAGCCTTTCCTCACTTTGTACAGGAACTTCTCTGCAGAAGATGGTTCACTAATGATTTCAGCTGGGAAACGACACCTTGCTTTTCTGAAGCTGAGGCTTCACACAAACTGTGTCATTCAAGCACACTACTCAATCAGTTAGAAATATTCATCAAAATGAGAAAATGGGTTCATGGGTATCTTGTGACCATAATTTCAATACCACTAATCTACAATGTCCCTGTGGCTTTTTGATGGTTGACAGGATCTCCAGTCAGCAGCTGGGAAAAGGCAAAGTCTTTCTAAAGACAGGACTAATTTGTTTCCTGGTGAGAGGTGACAACCTGCCTCCATTTGCTTCAGATTCCTCAGAGATAATGACTTGTGTTTTCTTGTCCCAATTAACCACAGACTGCTCCTGGGAAGCCCACATCCATGCAGATAACTGAGTTTCTTTCCTACTGATAACCTCTAGTTATAGACACTGGAAAGAAATGCAGATTCAGTATGGCATCATAAATACAAAGAATTGAAATTTCCACTTCTCCAGCTTTCTCACATCCTTAACATGGACAGCTTAGAGTTACCTAATAATTTAATAACTGAAAATAATCAAAGTAACACAGTTAATTATGATTGGTATCTACCTTATTTCATGACTTACTTTCCACTGGTTCTATGCCTAGAGATTTGAACAGGATATGATTCACTGGACTCCATGAAGCCCCAACACACGATTAAACATAAAAGGAGTACTTTTAAAATGGAGACTATTTTAGAATATGTTACTTGAGACACTATCACTCCACATTACAGGAAAACCTTCTTATACCCATAATGCATTGTTGATAATGACTAAATTGATGCCAGAATGGAGGAATAAGTTCCATAAGAGTCTGCAATAAGAAAACAAAGTCAATTATAAGTAGGAGCACAAATTTCCCAGTGGCTAGGAAAACTCAAGGGCAGAGATCAAAATCATGGGATGCCAGTACTTTGGAGACAGTGATGGGAGGAGGGCACAGGTCAGTGTGTATTCAGAGGAGGTCCTGAGAATGCTGAGATGAATTGAAAATTCCCTCAACAGGCCACTCAGACCATACCCTCCCCCTGATGCATGGATTCTTTCAACAGTGTTTCCCCAGAGCAGAGATCCAGTATAAAATGAATGGCAACAACAGAAAAATCAGGAATTTTTATATTTTCAGTGGCCTACTTGTTTGCAGCTTTATACCCTTTACTTGACATGAATAAGCCCCTGTAGCTCCTTCCCATCTCCTCTGCTCCTGCCCTCTCAGGTCACCTAGAGTTTCATAGCTCTTTAAATGTCTGTAAATAATGGCCATCCCTCCCCCTTCCACCCTCTGTGAGTCTTCTGTAGCTTAACCAGCCAGACTTCCCATAGCTGCTCCTTTTATTGTCATCACAGATGCCACTCTTTGAGCTGATTTCAAATCTTAATGTCTATCTGGAAATAAAAGCAACATCCTTCCCTGGTTTTTATTGCCCCAAGTGCTATGGTAGATCTTAAAGGTTTCACTCTTTTGCTTAGGATACTGTATTACATTCTAGATTTAATTTGCATTTTTAGCAAGCATAGAGTGTAATTGAGCTATCAATTGCTTTATAGTCAACTAAAACCTCTAACACAAGCCTGACCCTGAAATTCGTCAGGAGCTTAGAACCTGAATGTGAATCTATATTTATGATGATTAAAATGAAACTTGTCACATTTGGCTCCCAAGATGATCTTTTCAAGGTAATTCTGAATGCTGATTCTGTCATTTAATCTATCCCCCAGTGATTCATATGATCAGAATTCACTCTGCATATTATCAGCTATGCCCAGTGCTACTGATAAGAGATTTCAATAGCAAAACATTGAGGAAAAGAAGTAATAACTAGACATCTACCTTCACCACTGACATTGCTGTCCTCTATATAAGCCATGTTAAAACGTTAACCTGCAACACAACAATATCAAAAGGTATACTGGGGACTGCAAAGATGGCTCAGAGGTTAAGAGTACATGCTGTTCAAACAGACCCCTGGAGTGATTCCCGAACCTGTATCAGGTAGCACTCAAACACCTGCAATTTCCGCGCCAGTGATCTGACACTCTCTTCTGGGTTCTGATGGTACCTGCACTCATATATACATATCACATACAAACATACACACACATAAACAAATTATTTTCTTCTTATAAATGGGTTGTACAAAGTGGTTGAGTTACGTGAATGATTAATTTCCTCTCTGGGAAGGTTTCTGAAGGAAGTCCATCCACTTTTCACTTTTGCTGTTTCTTGGACCACATGAAGATGCAGCAACAGTCCTCTCCAGGGTATGCAGCAAAGAAGTGTCATCTTGGAAGTAGGGGTCAGACCCTCACCACACATCCAATCTACCAGTAACCCCAGAGACATGAGATAAAAGGTTCTGTTGTTTGTAAGTTACCCAGTCCACAGTATTTTGTTATAGCATTATGAATGGACTAAGATAATTTTTTAACCAGCTTCAGGTAGACACATGTGGCCTAATCTTTTGCCTCTCCATACTCTCATCTTACACATTGACTCCATAAAAGTTTTCCTTTCTTTTTGAGAAGTTTTTCAGGCATTATTCTGAATAGCAAGAGGAAATAAACACCTTTATAAGAAAATAAAGTTAATCTATTGCTTAAAATTCTATCCTTGTAGGATCTGAAGAGGTGGCTCATCAGTGAAGAACATTCACTGGTTTTGTAGAGAACCCAAATCCAGTTCCTCGGACCCAAAGTGAGGAGCACACAAACACCAGTGATTTGGGTTCCAGGGAATCTGATGCCCTCTTCTGGCTTCCACAGATATCTGCATGTTTATAGTGTATATTCACTCAGCCATATACATATCAAATAAAAAAAACTAAAGTTTATCTATGCTTAAAGAAAGATTAATGAAAAATTCCTAAGCTAGAACTTAGTATTATATTTTTTTTTGTGATGGGACTAGCAGTTGACAGTTATACATTATATGTTGATAGAGGTTGCTTATACCTATAAATCATTCTATAATCAAAGTTTAAAAGTTATGGATCTTTTGGAATGATGGAGTTATCTATTGGTTATACTTCTGTAAATAACTAACTTATAGATTCTTTGCATAACTAATAATACACATTTTTCCATGAGTAATACTTAATGCAAATTTTTTCTATATGTATTAATTACTTTCTAAATTTTCTTCAAAGATATAAAAAAAATCCCTGTGAAGTTGGTGTCAAGATCACTTAGCTCCAGTTAATAGAATGTGTTTTATTTCTATTAATAAGAAGGTAAAATCACTTGTTGTCTGCTGTGCTCAGCTTCTGGAGTATGCCCTGCAGTCATTTGGTGCCTTCACCTATGGATGGGAGCTCACCTCAGTTTCGCACTGTATTTTCTTTGAAGCTTTAAAACACTTTTAAAATTAACATACAAGGCTTAAGACATCACTGTGGCTTTCTTTCTTTTTTTTTTGGTCAGAGTGTGTGTTTGTGATTCCTCCTCTCATCTCCCACATTCCTCTGCTACTCTCATTCCCCTCACAGTTTCCTCCACCCTATTTTTCTCTTTTGTGTCCCAATGGTAGATTTGGGAAGTCCTGAGCCTTTGGGTCATCACTTAAAGTTCCTTAGTCCTGGCATTATTTTTGCTTTTAACTCTTTATCTATACTTATTGTTATTGTTTGAAACATGTGGATGTTTGTTTGAATTTGTACACTCATATGTAGGGACCTGTGGAGTCCAGAAGAAGGTACCAAATTTCCTGGAGCTGGAGTTATAGGCTGTTGTGATCTACCTGATTATACATGCTGAAAAGCAAACTTGGGTCCTCTGCCAAAGCAACAAGTCTTTTAATTGCTGAGCCATCTCTTCAGACCCTTCTGTATAAAACGTATTTATTTCTCTCTGTGTGAGTTTTTGAGCATGTATATGTTAGTGTGTGCATACCTAGCATGTACATGAAAGGCAGAAGAAGATATCTAGTGTTATTATCTATTTGTCTCTGTTAGGATATCTTCCTGAACCTAGGACTCATGGTTTCTCTCCTAAACTAGAAACTAGGGAGCTCCAGCAACCTTCCTGTCCCTCCACATCTCTGAGTTAAGGATACAAGTGTTTGGGAGAATACTGAGTTTTTCGTATCAGCACATGGATCCAAAGAAATTCTGGTCTTCATAATTACAGATTCTTAATTTCTGAGCCATCTCTAGTCTGTACTTTGACTTTTTGTACCATTATGAATTTTATTGATGAGTGTTTGCTTAACTTTCCACTTTACTCCCTACTCCTTTATTCACTACTTGTGTCTCCTTCTTCCATATCTTTTGTATGCTCTCATGGTTAATATGGATTCCCAACTTCTTAAGATCTAAAATCACCTAGTAGATGGACCTCTGGGCATGTCTGTAAGGGACTGCTAGATGAAGTTAATTGAGGACGGAAGATTCTAAATGTGAGCACTCTCAATCCATAGATTTGTGCCTCAAAGTTGACAAGAAGGAGAATGCAATCTCAGCAGTAGCACCTATCTGCTTTCTGTGGAAACAACATGCCTCTGCTACCTCAAGCTCCTGCTGCTATGGCTTTACTCCATGATAGACTATACCATCAAACTGTGAGCCAAAAGAAGTCCATCCTTCTTTAAGTTCTTTTTATCTAGTATTTTGTCATAGCAATGAGAAATGTTACACATGCTCTTTGAATGCACCTCTGTCTCTGCTTATCATCTACCGTTACATCATTTGCTTTTAGTCTTGCAGCTTTTGCTCAATTTAGACCCTGTCTGTGAACCCAGTTAAAAAGAAAAATTCCTGGGTTCCACCCTGAATCTTCTGGATATGTGGGTTTGGGCAACAGTTGGGGTTTGTATGCTTATTTGAAAACTCTCATACTGTTCTGATGCATGGGGTTGTGGCTCATAGTAGCCTACAAAACAGATGGCTAGGTACTGAGTACTTTTTGGTTGCCTCATATATTAGAACTGAATTAGAGAGTCCGTACAGCAACCATTCTGGTCATGGTTGTAAGTATTCTTTGTCTTTTGCAGTAAGGCTTGCTGAAGCAAACAACAGTGATCAAATGTTCCTCCTACTGTATACATAGCCAAGGGAGACCGTGATTGTGTCAAGAATGACAGTGGTAGGTTTAAGAACACATGTATGGAAAAAGCAATGTTGGTTAGACTGTACATTTCGAATCTCTGTGCAGAGTAAAAATCCAATCTTTTCCTGCTTCTACAGACAGTTCTACTTCTAAAGGAGGAAAGGGGGAAAGCCAATAAGATGACAGGTGACATATTTTTCAGTATGGAAAATCTTCAAAGCAGATGTTGTTAATCTTCACTTATTAACAGGCCTTGCACTTTTGCACACTGATTATAGACCTGCAAGAAGGCCATGTGAAAAGTGACTGCTGCTCTGGAGATTCTTCCCACATTTCTTCTCTTACACTGTGAACCCAGGAACCCACTTTCAGCTGCTCAAATGGATATATAACAGAGACAACCATTTTAACCTTTTAGAAATGGCCCCTGCTAAAGCAAATCACAGAAAGATGATGGAAATGTTAATTAACTTGCTTTCATCTTGGTCAGATTCTGTATTTAACCTTAAGGCCTAGAGGTTTTTGGGTGTTTTTCTAAGATCTGATTGCCTATGACAGCCAGAGAAATTCAATCATGGTTTGGTGAGGCTGCTCCTTTGGGAGACTCATACCCATCTTGCTTCTAGTGCAGAAAACAAATACCAAGGAAGGAAGGAAGAAAGGAAGGAAGGAAGGAAGGAAGGAAGGAAGGAAGGAAGGAAGGAAGGGGAGAATCACTTGTGAATTATTCAGACACATTTCCTTTCTGGTTCAGAGTTCATAAGACAACAAGTCTTCCCTTTCAGAGTTGGAAGCAGGTGTGACATCATCTCTATCTGTGAGGCCACCTCGATAGCTAAAGGAGAGGGGTGATTTAACACAAATGTAAACACTTGACACACCCTCTGTTTCTGAGACATCATGTGCCCATGACAACTGCCTATCTGGCAAAGTGAGAAACCACATGAAGTTCACATAGAGAAGCAGGAAACAGGATGGTTAATATCACTCTTCTTTTAATATATTAAACAATTAGTCATTTAAAAGCCATTTCTGCCAAGGAAATAAACATTTAATGAACCGAAGAGTGCAACATAAACCATGTCTCTCTTTGGGTAGAGAAACTGCTCTGTGAAAAGATAACTGATGTAACCTAAAAAGGATGCACATGAGAAAGATGGATTTTTATTTATGTGCTTAAAAATATATAACTTTAATAATGTCGAGGATGTGCACAAAGGGGTGGCAGAGATAGGTCAGAGATCTATGCTTTTAATATCAACTTCCTCTCGAGTAAGAATTTTATCGCATTAATAGCTAAATCATAGTGATTGTAAACCAACTGAAATGAGGCAATTAGTATGGCCTATGACAGTCAGGAAGAATGAAATGTGAGCTCTCCATTGCAAGCCAGATGGATATCTTCAATATATTTCATATTATCTACTCATGGTAATAAGTTCAATTAAACTGAATCAGTACAACACAAGTGTCTTTGAATGGCTGGAAAAGAAATTAATTATGTGCTTCACATTTAATAAAGCTCGAGAGTCATATTGTGTTGCCTTTGCTTGTTTGTTCGTTTGCCTAATTCTGGCCGTTAAATGTTCATTAAGGAAAAATAATCCATTATTTTATCCTACCTTTTTTTTAAACCATAAAAGAAACCATTTGTACAGAGCTGGTTAAATATCATTGGTATAAAAGTTGTGTTTGGTCTACAAAATAATGATGAGAGGGAAAGGATAACAGACCTGCTGTCTAGGTGATGTCAACTGCAGCGTGGAGTTTGGATCTGACCTTTTAAGTGTGAGATGTTTCAGAACTACTGCAACCATTTGCCAATACTCATATGTACACTTCTGGAGTTAGTAGTTTTCAATACTTCTTCATGTATATTCACCTTTTCTTTTACGAATATATATTTAAAATTGTATGCCAGCTAACAACTTCCATATAAGAACTCTTGAGATCCATTTCCCCATAGTTTATGTTTACATAAAATTATGTGGCATTATTTTATATTACCAACTTGGCATTTAGTCATAATATATTATTAATTAAATAATATCTCATGCACAGTTGGATTTTAAAACGGCTTGTGTAATTTTTGCTTTCCATTACGTGACTTTCTCAGAGTAAATGCCCAGAAATAGAATGTCTGGTCCATAGTGATTATATTTTGTAAATTTTGTCATCCACATATCTATTCTGGTTGTGTGGGAAGAGCATTCCAGGTGTTTGAGTACTGTTTTCCTACCATGCACTGCAACAAAGTCATTGCTATCTTTTGCAAATTTTATATATAAGTTAGTTGAATGCTTAACTGCATTTTCATGATTACTAGTGGTTATGGTGATGCTTCTTTACAAAATGGCAACTCATGCTGTGTCTAGTACACTCAACAAGGATGTGGTGCAGATGCTTATCTTTGTCTCAGATGCTTTCCCATGGAAGAACCAGGTATAAAGAAATACAAGTCAAGGGATGCTGTTTTTCTCATAGGCCAAGGAGAGCAACGTTAAGTACCTATCAGTTCTCAGGTAGTGTAATGTTTATAAATTCAAATCTCAGTGCTACTAGATATCTTTTATGAGCGATTTGGTTAAAAGAAGGAATCACTATATCTATAGCTGGTATTGCTGAAGTCAGATAGTTTGTGATCCCTATATGGCTGTTCTCAAGATCCCCATGAATGTCAGAGGAAATCATTATGTCTGTGCCATTAGATTTCCAAATATGCAAAGCCTCTGTGAACATGGACAGAACATGAGGTGCAACTGCTCACACTTTCTCTTACTATTGTAGATGCCAGTAGGATCTACTACTGACATAGCCTGGCCACTGTCCTTCTATGGAAGGATCTATCATAATTAGTATTTAGCACTTTTAACCAACTAAGTTTTCCTTCCTACTTTAGGTGCCTTGGGTCATAAATTGTGCTAATCCTATTAGGAAGGCCTTTAATTATTGCCTGAATATAATTGGTTCCAGTGGAAGACATCTAATTAGGTCAAAATATATTCTGTTATAAGGGTCTAATGTTAAAAGCTTTTGTTGTGTATTAGCAGCCAAACGTCATTGCTGGTTACTGATTTCTGATTGATCTCCAGGCAAATCTTGACAAAGTCTTGAATAATTTTACACACATGGGGCAAGAGCACAGGCAGCAGTGCCTGGGTCGGAGCTCCCTGGCAAAGGTGGTAGCATTTTTAAAAATCACTTGCAACATTCCTGTGCTCCACTCCCCATCCCACTGCCACCAATTTTTTCCAACTGAAAAGAATATATTTCTATCCATTTCTCTATTCAGGGATTGTTGATATTTCTCAATGTCCCATGGGGAGTTAACACAGAAGATGAGTTTTACTCTGCCTATACTGGAGATGCTATAGATAACCTAACCTATGGTGCTGGGAAGAAGTTTTCTTTTCTCTTTTCTATGTGTGTTGGCTTAGTGTTTTATTGCTGTGAAGAGATACTATGAGTAGAGCAACTCTTACAGAGGAATATGTATAATTGGGGCCAGCTTACAGTTTCAGAGGTTTAATCCATGATCGTTAGGGTAGGAAGCATGGCAGCATGCTGACAAATATGGTGCTGAAGGAGATGAGAGTGGTACACCTTGACCCACAAACAGCGAGGAGAGACTGTGTCACTGGATATAGCTTGAGCATAGAAGACCCCTAAGCCTGCCTCCACAGTAATCCACGTCTTCCAAAGAAGGTCATGCCACCTAAGTGCCATTCCCTATGGCCAAGCATTCAAACACATGAGTCTATGTGATTTATTCCTATTCAAACCACATTTGTGTATATTTATATGACTATACATAAACATATATCGCCACATGTATGTAGTTGATGGAGATACACACACACATACACACACACACACACACACACACTCACACACACAGAGGTATATGGACGAATGTACTTGAAGAAGCTATTGTTTCTAAACATGAATGGCATGAATGAACTTTTGATGCGGTGAACAATGATCGCCGGGTCTGGCAAGGAAGCAATCAATTGAATGCTCACTCAATCCCTAGAGTACCTTCAGTGTGCAGAATTGCAAAGGAATGCAAAATTAAACTTTTGGGGGGAGTATACTGGGTCTGAATAAAGGCCTACAGAAAACATCACTTCTACCATGGATCTTTGAAGTAAAATTCAATTTTTGTTTTATTATGAGTCTATGTAATGACTTAAAATAAATGGATGAAAAGAACTCTTAGCATTCAGGTGAAATTATGTTAAACTTTTATGTTGACTATCTCAAAAGAAACATCAATGCATTAGTAAAGGAGCAGCCTGGGAAAAGTGTAAGGTAGATATTTAGCTAGACTAGCTGGTCATAGTGGGAGGTTTGTGTGTTAAAGAACCCCAGTGACTGTCCTTCTCATTGTAGAGTCTTCCTAGCCTTTTTTTCTTTTTTTGCTTTAACTATAAGAAGCTCCATAAATCCTGTAGAATTAAGCTAAATACATTGTTTACTGACTGGCCAAATTTATTGTACTGTGACAGGTAATGACTTATTGCCTATCTGTATTTTCAACATATGTCCAAATTATGATTCACTCTGCTGACTCTGGAGTGAGACTAATATCCTGGGAAAGAAATCTCTATACTAATTGTAGCTAGTCATCTGATAGGAATTTCTAGCATACAAGGTGAACATGAGATACAAGCTGAACTGTGTATGGTCAGGTTAAAGTATACATCTCACATCAGTCTTTAAAGGAGTATTTAAGGAAAAGTTATCCAAAGAAAGGATCCGCGTAAATCCAAAGGACTGAACAGCAAATATTTAAGGCCTTGCAGGCCAAGAGGCAAAGTTTATGTTTTAACACAACTTTTTAACACTACTTTCTTGCTACAGTTTTAAAGCACAGTTGCATAAACAAATGGTCTGCCTGACTTCTAAATATACTTTATTTATAAATATTGAAATATCAATTTCATAAAATTTTTATTTGTAGAAAGACCATGTTTCTTTCCTCAACCATCTAAATCTGTGACTGCTATTCTTAGCTTTGGGGTGGACACAAACAGGCAGATGGCTGGTTACAACTCACTGGTCATGGTGTGCCAATTCCTACATTCTCTAGCTCAGGTAAGCATAGAGATCAGCTGCAATTCTCATCTGACATGCAGTGTTTTTCAGGTCTTATCCCTCAATGTGACAATACAGAAGGTTAGGGGCAAGGTCCAGCAGACCTGCATTCTCTTGAAGTACTCTAAGCAATTTTCACTTGCTAGGGGACATAGACAAAGTCTTTCATTTGTAGGGGGATGTCTGTCAAAGCATAGACTGAAACCACTAACCACACTCACACAAGGTTCCTTTGGAGACAGAACGACAAGATAACCAGGGTAATCATATCCATAGCTTAAAAGCCTCTATTTCATGTTGATCCCTGGAGGTGATCAGTAGAAGATAGGGTTGTTATTACCATGGTTATCTTGTCCATCCACTCCCAGACAAACAACCTCTGGTGCTCTGCCTTAGGCCTGAGACTTAAAAAGACTTGCCATATAAAACCTATGTAGCTAGGAGACCTGCTGTGGAAAATAGCACAGTGCTTGCTACCTCTAGTATAAAGATAAAAAATGAGTGAGTACATTACTGCATATAAGGTAGCTGCCGTCCTCATAGTTCTTAATAATATTGGCAATCATAAACATATGCATTTGTTTAAAGTTAGCGTGCTTTCTGCTAGGACTGGGGGAGTCTGACTTGAGAAGTGCTCTTGCTTAGAGTCAAACAGCAAACCAAATTCCAAGTATACTACAACTAGCACATAGAAAATAAAATCAGCAAAACTTAGAAATTCAGACAGTAGGAGGATAATCAAGAGTCTCCTGGGCACCTGTCAGAATCCTGCAGTCTAGAAGCCTGCTTATGCATAATTTGAATATTTATCCCCTAGATGGATACTTGCCAGGGATTTATTTTAAACCTCCTGTCTCATGTAGAGAATGTGCCCTCTTCTCTTCTACTTACTGATTCCGTGTCTGAAAATATCTACCTTCAGCCTCTCTCCAAATAACTGGGCCAGAGGTAGTGAGCAAGAGAATCGAATTTTAAACGAGTGGTTAATGACACAATTATTGTAAAAAGGTTAGGAGGAAAATGTGTTTTGATGTCTGACCTTCCCACAGCTCTAATCCTAGACATATGAAGAGATCAAAATGAACACAAGCACATTTTAAGGTTAGAGAGCACATTCTCTGATAAATCAGTCTCTTTGGAGATGTGGAAAGTGAATTAAAATACGGCAGTATGTCATACTCCAGGCTAACTGGCTGCGGATGCACTAAAGGTATGGGCTCGGAGCATTTGATGGGGGACTAAGTACATGGTACAGTTCATGCCGAGTTTAGAACAGGTTTTCTCTGCTTATCTTGTGCTTTATGGAGCAGATTTCTCAATTGTATTTCTCAGCTTATTTTAATGTCCTTGGTAGAAACTGGCAGAATAGGCAGTCTTCACTACACACACAGACACTACCTCATAGTACCACAAGAGGGCATTCCAACCACCTTGGACTGTACTTAAGGTACCAGGATTCTCCTCTTCTGTAACCCTCCTGACCAAATGTAGTTCATAGCCTCACCTCCATATCATAACAGCACAGGAATCAGAGGCTTGGGTATAGAAGCTGATCTACCTGAGTGCCAATGACCAAGTCCAGAGCTGAAGGACTGAAGCACATGAACTTCTAGTGGGTCATGGGTTTCTAGGCTGGAACAACCTGATCTTATTGTTTACACGTGAACATGTCTGTCTTCCTCTCTTCAAGTTACCCATGTTCCTCTTCTACAGGCCTTCCTTTTTCTCATATTGTTCTGAAAGTTTCAGTGTGTATGTGTGTGTGTGTGTGTTTCCTGAGACAGTGTCTCTTGTACTTCAGGCTAGCTTCGAATTCTCTCTAGAGCTGAGGCTGGCCTTGCAACACTGATCCTCTTGCCTTAGCATTCCAAGTGCTGCCATTATAAGCATGCAGAAAATTTGGAGGTTTTTGTGGGTGTTTTTGTATGTACAAGTATGTGTGTATGTGTGGTATACATATATGTACAGGTGGACATGTACATGCATATGAAGGCTGGAGGTAGACTAGATGCTGTTCTCTGGGAGCTGTACACCTTATTTTCTTGAGACAGTGTCATGTCAGGTGAGCTTAACTAGCTGGCTAAGGAAGCCCTCAGAGATCATCCCTGCTTAGGAATAACATGTGCATGTCACCAGGCCTGGCTCGTATGATCTGTATTCTGGGCATTGTACCCAAGTCCTCATGCATATAATACTAGCAAATTACTGAGGGAGCCACCTCAGCCCAGTTCGTGTAGTCAGAAAGCTCTATGCAGACACCCTTGTTCACCATAGGCAAGATATCTGAATCCTACCATATGGCCTCCTAAGTCCACTGGAATTCTCTTGAAAACATCTTGAAAATGGGTGTAGTTCCCATCTGCAATCATAAACACACTACCCTGACTACTTCAGCATATCCTTTTGTAACAATGAATACTTAATACTCTTATGTATGCTGACATAATTAAATGTATTTTAACAGTATTATTTTTTAATTCGTTGCTATTGACAGAAAACTATTGTTTTCCTAATACATATGGAAATACATAAATGAGTACTAAAATTAAAAAGCAGTTAACTGTGTACTTACTGTACCTCTTGTATTATACTTGAGGAATTATTGTGCTCATCTTATTAGATGGCAAGAAATAAATTATTTAGTTTATGAAGATGAGTTATGAAGATAAGTTACTATCTCAGCAATATTTGTATCTATACAGAATATGAGGTGGCCATGGTATACTTCATTCTGGTATATATGGAAGCTTTGCTCTGTGGTACAACACATGAAGGCAGGAGAGAATTAAATGATTGGTTGGGATTAGTTTCTTCATCTTTCCGGTGACTTTTCATGCATTCTGATGAAAAGATACCCCATACTTCACAGTGAAGCAGGGAGATATGATGCCAATGCTTGTGTGTCTATAACCTCTACCCCTCTTGCCTTTTCTAATTATGCTACTGGGTTAGAAACTTCATTAAATGTTGAGTGATATAGAATGTCTGCATAGTCATTTTATTATAATACAAATAACAATCATGTCAATAACAATAGTAACCATCACTATTCTTAGGCATCCATGCTTATCACTTAATGTGGATCATCACCGATGCAGAAACCATGTGAAGAAGCCAGCATAACTATTATCTCCATATAAGTTACTAATCACATTCAAGGTCATAGAGATGGTAAGTCAAAGAAAGAAGATTTAAGTCACATCTCTTCGACTTTAATCCTGGTCTTTAATCATAACTTAACATGGAGTGCTAGTATTCTCTTATATCTGTATAAGAGGACCATCATTCTAAAAGGGCTGAACTTGACTAGTACCCATCTTGGAAAGCTCTGGTACCCTATCTTGGTCAATCACTAGATATCCCTTTGCAGCTGACATAACCATATATTGCCAAAGGTCTCTAGATTGAATTCTACGCTATAAATATTAGCTAGTCTCTTTTTCCTTTGCCCTGTGAAACAGAGTGAACCCACAGGCATATGACTCTGCTACTGGTTCAGAGAACTAATAATCCAAAGTAGTTGGAGTCCAGATAAATACAGATCTACCTCTAACTAATGCTCTCTGACTTCCAACTTTCCATCTGTACAGATAAGTACATTCATGATAAAATAAGACTTTTCAAGATGACAGCAAATTGTCAACTTCCAATGACCTTGACATATATAATTAGGTGAATTTTTTAGCTTCATGCTTAAGTTATAATTGAGGTAAATATTCTTTCTGAATATTTTAGCTTGCCTTGGGCTGTTTTACTTCAGAGAGGAAGCTACAAATAGGTCAGTAAGAAAGAATATGAAGCAATTCATCAGAATGCATTGAGTATCAGCAGGGAAAAAATGGTCTCCAATTTTACCCATAGAACCAGGGAGAACTTGGGTCAGATTTCTGGCCTTAAGTCCTCCTATTTGACCTTCAACAAGTCACCACACTGAGTCTTATTTTTATTAGTCAAAGCACCACTGAGTTTCCCCAAAACCGAAAAATCCTAACACTGACTGTGCAAGACAGGAGGTGATAGAAATTCAAATGAAATGTAAATTAAGATCTCATCCTTTACAATTCTTGGCACTTCCAGCAATGCCATCAACCTGGTGTTGGGATAGTCTCACATCATACGCTGTGCTAAGAGCATAAAGGACTTTCAGTCATGAAATATAAAGCACCCAGACTAAGAGATGAGGGACATTTTATTTCCTTCAAACTGACAAGGGTGGCTGGGTGACTTAAGCAAAGCACACAGGTGATCAAAACCCTTTATTACTTGGAGAAGCCATATCCATATCTCTGAATACCCAGGGCAGCTCTTTGTAAAACTGCCAGTGTCATTGTTTAAACAATGTTTGCTAAAAATAGTACTTGAATCATGGGTTTTTAATTTGTTAGCACAGGGTTCCTAGACATGAATTTCAAACCTATAGAGACTTGAAAGAAATTTAATTAAAGGACTGCAGATAACATTCGTTACAATACCATAATAGACACAATGGCTGTAATTCTGAAATTGTATTGGACGATGCTGAAATAAGATAGCCTTTCAATCATATTCATTACCAACGGTTCTCGAAGAATTGTTAATCATATCATGCTTGCTGTGATGAATTAATCTAGCAACAGTGATATCTATACATATTAATATGAATGCTGCCACGTCTGGAGATTCTATTATTAGAAGTAAAGACACATGGGCTCTTTGAGTTAGCCATTACCTTTCACAATCACATTCCCAGTACTGCTGGCAGTTCCAAAATGGTTCGTGGCTATGCAGGTGTAACTTCCAGCATCAGATTTAGTCACATTGATGATTCTAAGGTTTCCATCTTCAGAAATGGTAATTCTGAAAGCAAAGCAAATGAGGAAAATGTTGTGATGTTTATCTCGTGAGAAATTATTTCTGTCATTCTGTTGCCTTTCACACTATAAATCATAGTTACATCATTTGACAGCCTCGTCTGTTTTTAGGAAGTTTGTCTACATATGCATAAACATTATTGGGATGTGCGATGCATTTAATACTTTCACCATTTTTCTTGCTAAAAACAGTCTCAGACTTTGGTTAGAACAACAATTATGAATATTAGATTGGTTTGTATGCATTTCTCTTTCCATGAGAGCAATGCAAAGGGAAATCTTGAAGACCACCATTAGTTTTAAAACTGCTAATGAGAAACATTAAAAGGATGTTGAGGAGATAGCTTTGTTGGTGAAATGCTTGCCATGGAACTGTGAGGACCTGGGTTCTCCTCCCAGAACCTATGTGAAAAGGGCTGGGTTGAGTGGCATGAGTTTATAATCCCAGCAGTGGGAAAGCAGAGGTAGATGGATGCCTGAGACTTACTCGTCAGTTAGTTTGGCCTGCCCAGTGAGTTCCAGATAAGTAAGAGACCTCATCTTATAAAACTAAGGTGGTCAGCATGTGAGGAACGATACCCTACATTTACCCCTGGCCTCCATATATGTGCCCTCATGCCCTTACTTCCCTCATTCCCTCATAATCTGTCTGTCTGTCTGTCTGTCTGTCTGTCTGTCTGTCTGTCTGTCTGTCTATCTGTCTCTGTCTCTGTCTCTGTGTCTCTCTGTCTCTGTGTCTCTCTGTCTCTGTGTCTCTGTGTCTCTGTGTCTCTCTGTCTCTCTCTCTCTCTCTCTCTCTCTCTCTCTCTCACACACACACACACACACACACACACACACACACACACACACACTGTTTTACATGGTTTATGTTTTGTCTTAAATGATAGTCACACTGGTCCCCTACAAGTTACTAGAGTATTTTGGATCTCTTTCTACTCCAGGGTCTTTATACTTGCTATTCTTTATACTTCCTATTACCTCCCCATTTGTCAGTTATTTCTTCCTTGTCCTGTATCTTCTGAGAGCAGGGACAGTGTTCGTCTTATGATTAACTTGAATCTGGTATACTGAATAGAGTGGGATAAATGCCCTGTAAACTGTTGTTAGCAGTAGGATGAATGAGTTTATAAGTAAATTCTATTCTAAGAACTTACATATGTTACGGGAATTTTGAGTGACTAAGCCACTGGGTGCTGGTAGATATTTCAGCCAAGGATCTAGAATGGGCAGAACTTTACTTAACAGAATGTTTGACTAGGTATTTTTTTTAAAAAATAAACATAACTGAAGATTTGAATTTACTATAATGCAGATACCATATTTACTATCTTTTGGATAATGAAGCTATAGCTCTTCCCAGGATGTGGTGGTCCAGATTATAAGCAAGTTAACTAGAATGTGAAAAAATGCATCAAAGGATGCTAGAATCTCAAAGCTGAGTGTTTATACATCACACATGCCAGTTCTTCTTGCTCATCTTTGTAACCTTGAGTCTCCTTGCCTATGACATAGAATTTATTAAACAAACCTGGCTGGATGTTAGAAAGAACAGATTCTGTGGGATTTCTAGCATATTCTCCTGGTATTTATCAGCTAGTAGTATCTTTCATCTTTTTGTTTTGTTGATTATTAATCAACTGATTGATTTTTTTCTTTCCTTTTTAGAAAGAGTCTCACTGGGTAGCACAGGCTGGCCTTGTATTTCTGACCCCAGTGCTGGGACTAAAGGTGAATACTAAGATATCTGTCCTCTTTCATCTTGAACAATGGACTAAAGTCACTGGTACATATGGGAAGATGGGCTCAACACAATCTTCTTTAGTACTTTCATTTTATAGAGTAGTTAAGTCAGCCTATAATTAACCGAGTCATCTCAAATAAACAGAGAAGGCACAGAGACAGCTAGAATGTTATGGTTTGGTGGTCTGTCTGGGTAGATGGTGGTTGTGTCACTTTCTGATGGAAGCCTAGAGTCAGGGACAGTGGCTTCTGAACTCAGATAGTTCCCCTTGCTGACAGAACCATGACCACCATGATCGCAGTGGCTCCTGGTACTCGGATGCTTTATATTTTACAAGCTGCAAAGCCTGTGGAGACTCAATTAAAGCAGAGTTTCCAGAGTAACCAAAACCTGCCCTCAGCAATGGCTGTGGTTGTTATGTGTTTGACTTCAGAATCACACAAGATGAAGCCGCCTTAAAACTAGACACAGTTTTAATAACACAAAGAGAATGGAAACTGCTCATTGGAGACTTCTGTTTGTAAATCATCCAGGCAGAAAAGGATGTAGGAACCAAAACCAACCAAGTTTAAGACTTAATAGACTATCAAACTATAAAGTCATGTAATGCACCTACACAAGCCCTGGGCAGGGAGACCCTGTCAGCATCTGCCATGGAAGGGGGCTCACCTCTCCTTGTGAATTTTTTACACAGTCCGAGGTTGATATGTGAAAGAGAGGGATGCTTTCATTAGCAATACAGGCACCAATAACATATGCATGCTCCTTTAAAAAGTCATTGCCAATACTTCTGTAAATAACCTTAATGAAACTCATTAAGTCATATACCCAGGACTTGAAAGTAGAAGTCGGGATATATGGAAGAGGAAGGATAATAGCTGGAGTAGAAGAGAGGGAAAGGGTAATCAGGAAGTGAATGCCATCAAAATACATCATGTGCTTGTTTAAAAATGTCAGAAAAAACTGATTACTTTGCACAAACATGTAGTAGATACTGATGAAGCTCCTTTGGTTTTTATATAGTTACTACCTCCGGTAATAAAATTCCTTAAAGCTACAGTTTTCAAAAGCATTCTTGCTCCAGGTAAATCAAAGCCTTGGTTGAAAAAGATGCAAACAGGAGGCCTTCTGCTTTCTCATCCACGGAGACATATACAGTTGCTCACTGAACAGCATTTGATTCCTTATTTACCAGGGAACAGATGCACTAACAAAAGCAGAGTGGCGACCACATTTTAATTACCCCAATAATAGCAAAAATAGCTTTCAAGGATTTAATCACATTCCTATTTATGAGACAATTTGCTGGAAATTGAGCAATGTTGGCATACGATAACTCAGTAAATTGGGTGGTGTTCATAATTTGGATGTGAATTGAATCCATCTAATATGAGGTAGATGAGCCTGGAACATAGTAAACACATAGGGACACTTCCAATGCACAAAGGTCTATTAATAGATTGTTTCAATTAAAACAGTATCATTCTAATGCCGAAATCCTAAAGCTATTGCCCAAATTAAACTGTACCAGGCAAATGCTATGGATCAGCAAGGATGCAAAGGATTTCCTAAAAAATGACACGGGACTAGCCTACCCTTGATACATGTCAAGTATATAACATGACCATATTATTTATGCTCAAAGGCAGGACAGCTCAACCATTTTAGTGCTGATATTTTGAACTATTTTGATTCTTAGTCTTTGGGAAGGATACTAAGCAGCATACCAGGGATATCTTAGGTCCCATCTTACCCCTTTTTGTTCTGACAATAAAAAAGGTTTGAAGAAACTTACTTTCTTTGGGGAGAGGGCAAATTCTATCTCTAGTTGAGAACTGGTCTAAGCCAATTTGCTATTGCAGTAACTGCTGTTGGTTCTGTTCTGTACCTTAACCCTTCAACTACCACCACCAATTTTACTTACAAAGAGGTAAATACATAAATATTTTAAAAAGACTTGAAATATTAGAATTTCCAGAAGAGGATGGCAGAGAGGAGGATCATTTGTATGTAGGACAACTTCAGTAGCTTTCACTAAATCATGTCATCTTGCTATGACTGCTTATTCTACCTTGGTGCAATCCAGATTAGGGGGCAATCTGATGTTCTCAGAATGGTTCCCTTGCAATACAGTTCAGTGACTAAGAAGACAAATTCTGATCCTGAACTTAAATCTCACTCCTATTCTTAAGCTGTGTCATTTTGAGTCTAGTGGTATCTCTGTACTTTTTTTTTTAATTTGAGAAAACAGATTTATAACAACTATGCCTTGTAGGTTGTTGTAAGTTTTGCAGCATTTAGAAAAATATGTGGCATATCAAATGTACCAACTAGGTGTATCAACTAAGTGTTCTTGTCAACGGAGCTCTGCACCCCCCACTCCCACTCCCACCTCCACCTCCACCACCCAACCCCTTCCCCCATCCCATGTTTCAAGTATCCATAAAGGACTGCTCAGGTAAAGAATAGTGGTGAGTAGTTCTGCCATCTGGAGTCCTGTGACTTATTAGCATGTTTAACAAAGCATATGTATGACACTAAGCTGTCACAGAATAGCGATGGAATATGAGCAATATTCATGGGTATTTAATAACCATACCCCTGATAATAAACCTTTGTCATATGACAGCTTCTTCCTAATTGAAATATTCCCTCCTGGAGGGAGGAGGGAGACCCATAGGACTTAGGAAGTAAACAACCTTCCAAGTCCGTAAAAAGGCCCCTCCTCACAATTTTAAAAGCAGGAGACAGCTGCTGAGGGAAGAAACTCTAACCAGCCCAGCTGCTGGGAGAAGATAGTTTGATCTGTAGAGCCATGTGCGAATCATACAGAAAGTTCCTGTATTGACACCCATCCTGGGTGGACTTTTTGGTGACATGACTGCCTTTGAGTCTATGCACCTGTAAGCAACCCCTCCGTGATACTCCTGTATGGAATCCCCATGAGCTATTCACTGCAACAACTTGATCTGTGGTGGTATCATTTATTTGTACTATTTTTTGTGTCCTAGCTGGAGCAAGATGTTTGTTCACATGTCTCCAATCAAAGTTAGCACAATAGCCTTCATCCGCATACTTCATTTTCAATAAATGTAATAATGCTTTAAACATGACAATACATCTAGAAACAATGTTTGTATGTTATAGACCAAACATTTCTATGAGTGGAATGGCCATTACTTCTCCACCTGTATGAAGAATAGGGTGTAAACCTGTCTGACTAGGAGACCCTGTTCTCTTCACTACAGGGTTGACTTAAGAATACAGACACCCCCAAAACCAGAGACTATCTGAGGAGACAATCTTTTTCTGATGAATTGCTGAATTTGGAAGATATAAAACTAGAATTTGGACAGTTACTTCACAAAGAAAAGAAAAGCAATTCTGGAGAAGTGAAGCAAAGAGACTGAGAGAGGCAAAGATGGAAAGGCCAGCAGCTTATGCCAATGTTGAGCTTCTGATTCTGCCCAACAGTTAGGAACCCATGATATATGAACCAATAATTTCAGATACGAGGAATGGAGTTTTCAGCCCATAAAAATGGAAGAATGCAATCTCCTGAAAACACTACTGAACTTGTTCAGGTGATAGTGGATATGAGAGTGCACACAGGGAATGGGATTCTGCTAGTAAGTCAGTGGCAGCTGCCTCTCCTGAACACATTATGAGCAAATTGATGAATGCTCATTATGGTAGAATAGTCGCAGAGCATTGAGTGTAGGGACCTGACCCCATACTTCCCCATATATGGCTGGTTTATATTTTTAGCTACTTATCTCTACGTTTAAAGGCTCTAAGTCCATAGATTAACCTGTTGCTTTAAGTTTGCTTTATAGGATTTGTGTGTGTGTGTGTGTGTGTGTGTGTGTGTGTGTTTGGTACATGTACTTGTTCCCACACGTACATGTGAGTTCATGTGTATGGAAGTCAGAGGCCAACAACAGGTGACTTCTTCAATTGCTGTCTACCAGATTTTTTGACTCAAGGTCTTTCACTGAAACTAGACCTCACAGATTTGGATATACTGACTGGGAAAGGAGCTGGAGGGGTCTTTTTGTCTCTTCTTTTCTTTCTGTAGCCAGGTTCCCTAGCTGAAATACACAGGCACTGCAAAGTCTGACTTTTACACAGGAATACAGAGTCTCAATTCAGTTTCCATACTTTCATGACACACGTTTTACTGACTGAACCATAATCTTAATCCCTGTTTTATAGAACTTTTTTTATGAGCTAAGAAAAAGCTCATATGTTAGAGGTGATATTTGGACAATCTCAAAGAACTTTCGAGATAATACCCAATACTAATATTTATTTAGACACTTGTTTCCTTTTTAAGTCAGATGCCATGCCAATTTTCAAAAAAGAAGAAAAACAAACAAGTCCTTTAAAGACTAATTATATATTAATTTTCCTGAAAATTTAAAATGTTTTATTTATTTGATGTTTTTATGTTTATGAGAGTTTTTCCTTCGTGTATTCATGGCACCATGTGTGTTTCTGGTGAATGTAGAAGTGAAAAGGTATTGATCTCTGGAACTGGAGTTCCAGATGGTTTGGAGTTACCATATAGGTTCTGGGAACTGAATCTGGCTCCTCGGCAAGAGCAAAGTGCCCTTTACCACTGTACCATCCCGACAGCCCCTTTCAATGAGATCAAACAGTTTCCTTTGGGCTACATCTCACTTGAGATTTCCCATTTTAGGCTATTGATTGACCCCGAGGTTGACTCTGAACTCTGGGCTCCCCCTAAGACTTATGAATAGTGATAAGACTAGATAAAAAGTGTTGAAAAATGGAAATCCATTCCTGGCTTAGAGGAAGTCAGCCATGACCTACCAGCAGGCTTTTGAAGACATCCCTGATAATATCAGAAAAAAAGTCAACAATGATAAAGTATCAAGTAATAAAAACAAGGGTGTGACAGGGAACTCAATTGTCTCTACGTGAGGAGAGGTCATCTAATTCACAACACAGTAAATTACTAGCAGCACACAGAAGTGTTTGCTCCTCTCCTGTCAACAGAGGTTTCAGATACAGGGGGGAGAGGAGCATATCTGGACTTATGAGATAAATTGAATCTTTCTTTCTTAGTTTGAGGCTCTGGGTTACAGCCATTGAAGAGCTGACCTTGTCAGCCCTGTAAATCAAAACTAGTCTCGGGACAGGGGACCTTTAAAAGTGCTGAGTCTTTTCTTTTGGGGGGCTTTAGTAGCAGATGACAAAAACTGCCAACTCAACAATATTCTATCACCCCAAAGGGAAGGTTGATCCCAGAACAGTGACCTGTAATTCTTATGAGCAGTTGTGCATGGAGGCCCTGCTGCTAGATAGAGAGGCAGGGCATACTCATTTGCCTGTGAGTCACTTTGACACTTTCCTTGTAATTAAATCTCTTCACATTGTAACTTAGAAAGCCACTTTCCCTTCCGCAGAAAGGGGGTCAACAATCTTTTATATGTGCTATATTAAAAATAAAAGTTTCAAAGTTGAATGCCCGAAAATAAAGCTAATAGATTATACATTGCAGAATGATGTTAGTGTTCCTGAAAAGGGAACATAGGAGCATACATAATATAAGACCCCAAACAGCTCAGGAAAACTGGCAGGATGGTGGCATTGCCATGAGAGGCTTGGCTCCAGACAGGTGTGGGCTGCAAGCTCCAGGGGATACCAGTGATACCTTAGATGCAGTTAAGACATGCATTCTTTCAACCAGGGGGGCTCTTCTGCTTTTTTAACTGGGGGATAACACAGAGCATGTCAATCATTCCATCGTTGTAAAATCAGAGCAAAGGTTTCCTAGCCCTACATATGTGTGCTTCATTCTGTATTGAATATTATCTGAACTCAAATAAGGGGATATTTTATGCAAAATCCCATTCTGGGATAATTGTGACAAATGGGAAAACAGGATGCTAGAGATAACACATCCCTTCAGGGCAACAATCACCTAGAAAACAGCAGTAGCATTTGGGGGCAGATGAACTCATTAAAGTTCCTATCTGGCCTCTGTGGGCTCTTCAGATTGTAGCTTCTCAGTCAGTTTCTTTCCACAACTCCCATTTGTGAAGGAGGTGGAGCAGCCTTCAGGCATAAAGCTATAAGCCTCTTCCTCTTTGGCTCTTTGTGCAGACTTACTACACAGAAAACAGCAGGGTAACAGAAGCTAGTATGGGGTGTTGTCGTTGCAAAGTTCTGTACACCAAGTAGCTCCACCAAGGGGTCTTGTTAATTCACACCACAGGAGGCTAAAGTCTGATATTATTGATTTTGGGAAGCAGTTCTACAGGAAAGCCTAATTTCTCAAGATTGACAGGATTAGGTCTGCTTAGATGCTTTAAGAAAGAAATGAAGGGATTCCTCCTTCCTCGTTCTAGCTTCTAGTGACTATGTGCTTTTTTTCTGTATTGAATATTAACTGAACTTACTGAGAAGCTCTCAGTTCTCTGATTCTGTTATCACATATCCATTTTATGTGTCCTTCACATCACCTTCCCTTGTGTATGTTTCTACTCTCAAATTTCTCTCACACTATTGTAGCCAGACTTTTGGCTATTGGATTCTTTTTTTCTTCTATGCTTCTCTACCTCTTTCAACCACCCTTTCAACTCTGTAACACTAGATAGGAGAGAAAAAATGATAGAGGGAAGAGTACTTCCTGTTGATTAGAGTCATTGAGTTCTTTTAAGCAAGTTTGATCTTTATAGTTCGGATATCTAATTTCTCCTTGTTTTTTCTTCTCTGTACCTGATTACTTAAACTGCAACAAATAACCCACCAATATCAACTGCACGTCTTGGAGCACTAGCATTTATATATGCTTTCAAGTGTCCTCAGAATTCCAAATGCCACATATTCATAGAAACTATCTACAGCTAACAAAATCACACCCCTGCTTAAAGCACAAGGCAAATCATAGTCCACTGCTGAGAACAAACTGAAGCAGCCCCATGTCCCACAGTTGGGATTAAAACAAAAAGCCATTCTTATAAAATAATTCTGTGGTTTTTTTTTTAGAGAAATCAAATTATCTCTACACACTATGACCCTGATCATTGAATTATGTGATCTGTTCTGACTTTATGACTATCTGATTTATTTGTAATGACCATTTCCATATAAGGCCAGATTGCAACTCACCAGAGTTGTTTGTCCTATGTGACTAACTAGCTTCTATATCACACTATAGCCCTCAGAGGAAGATACAAATTAGGAACTGAAGAGTGAATTTTGTTTCTGTAGGCCTGGTCCTAGATCACATGCTTACTGCTCAATTGCTTTGCTGCTTTCAGAGTCTGGTATCTTTTCCCAACAGTAGCTAGCAGAGACTTCAAATTGTTGCTCTTTTGTGATGTATTGTAATCCAATATGGAATAATAAGTAGAGATGGAACACAAAAGTAATATCATTCAGTAGGGGGTTGGAGAGATGTTTCAGCACTTAAGAGGACCAGATGCTCTACCCAAGGACCTAAGGTTTAATCTAAGCATTCACATAGTGGTCTAAAAGCATCTGCTAACTTTAGTCCAGTGAATTCACCACTGTCTTCTCACCTCCATGGGCAACTGCATACACAAAGTATGCAGCTATACATGTAGGCAAAGCATACATAAATATTTTTTAAGAACTAGCTCTATATTTTTTATTTCCACAGGTAAAAGAGAATAAAGATTTGGCTGAGAAGTGAATGTGTCTATAATTCACTAAGTTTATTTATTAATGGATGAAAGTAGATGTCTGTTTCTATCCCTTCTTTTGTGACTGGACAATTGAGATTTGTTTTGACATTAAAATTACAGTAATGTTAGAGGGCAGAATCTGTTTAATTACATTTGTTGCTGTGATCAAATACCATAGGGAACAACAGAGGGACAGAAAGATTGAGTTCAGTGGTTCACAGTTTCAGAAGGTTGGTCCAAGGTTGCCTGGCTCTATTTTTTGTGAGACATCATGGTATCTGGAGCAAGAGTCCAAAAAGTGTTTTATTCCCTCATGGGAGACAGGAAGCAGGAAGAACAGAGCCGAGGGTTAGGAGCATGAATAGCTCTCAAAGGGTTATTCACGGTGACTTACTTTCTTAAGTTAGTCCCTATCTACTAAGTTTCCAATGCTTTCTCAAATACCATTACCAGATGGAGGTCAAAGGTTAAGCATGTGGACTTGTGGAGGACAGATCATATTCATGCCATAATAAAGATACGCACCCAAACTGAGACCTATGGTTTTCTGAGCATCTCTGAATGAAGCTTAGTTGCTTGTGAGGAAGACTGTGTCCTCTTCTGTCTTTATAGCAGTAGCAATAGAGCATAGTGCTGGCATATAATACCCACAAAATGTTCAGAACACTGGAACGGTAGAGTGAGGGCAATAAAGACACAGAGATAAGACTTGTGAATTCAGATAATCAAGGGGGAGATTAACAGACTTGGTAAGTGAATTTGAAAGAAGCTGCCTTGATTTGTTTCACTTGAGAAATTTGAAGAGCTAGGTTGAATAATCATCATTGGTATGTATACCTCATATCTACCTGACAGCAGATAATACCAAAATTGCCTCTGAAGGAATAAAAAAGTTTTACTGTGCAATTTAGTTACTTTTCTGTTGCTATTATAAGACATCATGACCAAGGCAAGTTATAGAATAGAGAGTTTATTTGGGGCTTACAGTTTAAGAGGGTATGTCTATGAGCATTTTAGTAGAAGACTGACAGAAGTCAGGTAGGCTTGATGCTTAAGTAGTAGCTGAGAGCTTACCAGTTGATTAACAAGTATGAAGCAGAGAGAGTGACCCTGGAAATTGTTTGGGCTTTGGAAACCTCTAAGCTCTTCCCCACAGACATATACCCTCTAACAAGGGCACACCTCATAATCCTTTACTAATAGTTCCACAAACTATGGACCAATCATTCAAATACATGAGCCTCTGTGCTCCATTCTCATTTAGACCACTATACTTTTGTTTGAATTTGTTTTAATCACCTTCTACTTTTCCTTTATGTGGTATGTACCCAAGCTTAGATATTTAATTTTAAACGGTCTAAGCATTCTTGCTTCGAGGAGGGAGTAAATTCTGCAGACTTACAGAAAGTACGAACTATTTGTGGATAATATGCAATTTAAGTGAGTTGAGAGCTGCAGAAGACAGGTTTACTCCCACTGAAAGGCAAAATGATCTTTAGATTACAAATGTAAATGAGGGCCAGCAAGAAGAGACGCAGTCCAAGGGCAGTTTCAAGGAAACCCATCATTGATCTTCCCATGTAGTTTCCGTGGCAGCAAGAGACATCACTATTGAGCAGGCACCCTGGTGACAAAGTTCCCTTGGAGATAATTTGCTTTCTGTCGTAAGACCTGAGTTTAATAAAGCGTTGAATAACATGTGTCGTTCAGTCCATCAGAAGAACACTCAGTGATTCCAATCCCTGCCATCCCTCCACATAGCACTGCTTCCAAGAGAAAATAAAATCATGATATTTAACCTGTTTTGATGTAAGTCTAACTTCCTCCTTTGTTAAGCCCTGAAAAATAACATAGAAGGAAGCAACTACTTGAGAGTGGAGGAAAAAAAATGACTATATAGTTAATTATAATATTCTCTGGTCAATGCATGACAGAAGGGAAATATTTTTCTTGATCCAGTAAAACTTTGTCATTTTATTCGTTCTTGTAAATATGCAAAACAGAAAATACCACATCTGGGAAGACAAGGATAGTTTTAGGGGTATGTTTGGCTCTAGAATTTGTTTCTTAAATTTCAGGGTTTAATTTATGCAAGGTTATTTTGTGTCTCTATTAGGACAAGATTTAGAATTCCCATCTTCTGAGAAATTATGGCCCAGGATAATCTTAACATAAATCTAACAGTCATCATGAAGATAAGTGAGGAAAAGAGGAAGAAAGATAATATGGTTCATTGTCTATAATTTTATATACTTCTGTCAAAACATCTTAATAAGTAATATTTTTATAATGAAAAGAAAAAATTACTAAAGACTTTCAAGATGTTTTATGTTTTATATAGTGTCATCCTAGGACACTAGGATAGATATTGAGTGAAAGAAGTGTCTAATAAATAAGTTCTAGGGCCTTTTGAAACAACTGGCAATAAAAAAGAAAACATGAACAAAGGACCCAGGAGAATAACTAATCGGATGTTGGGCATGAAAAGTATATAGTTTAATAAAATTACTAACTACTACTGCTGAGTAGTTGCAGCTTCTAAAAGCTCATTCAAGTGACACAACTTCAAATAAGAAGATTATTTCTGAAAGACCAAGAGGAGAAAAGATGTTATGAGCCCAGGTTTGCCCACAGCTTCTATTCCTTCTATTTTTTCCATCCTGTAAACTACCAGAAGATGCACAAACACAGGTTGGAACCATAGTTATGTGATTTTCCTTCTACTTTCCACTAGAGATATGTTTATAATTAGGTATTGCTTTCCAGTTTACTTATCAAAATGACTTTTTCCCTCATATCAAAATGTTGGTGTTCATGCTAATATGTCTGAAAGCATAGAAATAAGTAAGGAATGTAAAAGAATTAGAGACTGTAATCACAGGATGAACCATTACTTTCAAGTAACTGAAATGCCTAGAAGGCATTATTACTAATCAGAAATTATTTCATCATTATTCAAAAGGGGAGCACACAGACTGGATAAGTCTCTGTGTAGAAGCAGAAGCAATGGAAACAGCAATGTCAGAAACTACAGAAAAACTTGCTATCATTATATTGTTTCCACAATTCTCAGTCCTGTGATAACTGCAAGACAAATCTGTGTTTGCTTCATCCCTCATACCAGAACTGCAAAGTCTTTCTCAGAGGAGAAATGAAGGATGAATGTCTTTGTTCTTGCTTAGGCCATGATAAAGTGCCATTGTCAAGGTTTAGCTGAAATGCTTAATGGTTTCCCTGTCCTCAGCACCTTTGCCTACTGTGGAAAAGCAGAAACTCTGGATCACAAAAACAGTTATTCAGCCGGGCAGTGGTGGCGCACACCTTTAATCCCAGCACTTGGGAGGCAGAGGCAGGCGGATTTCTGAGTTCGAGGCCAGCCTGGTCTACAGAGTGAGTTCCAGGACAGCCAGGGCTACACAGAGAAACCCTGTCTCTAAAAAAACAACAACAAAAAACAACAACAACAACAAAAAAAAAAACCAGTTATTCAAGCCAGCCTTTACCAGACTCCTCATTTGCTGTGTTCCTCAACTCTGCTCTAGTCATTTAAGGTAAACCTCTGTTTCCATGTTGACTAGGCCCAGAGCTTGAGAAAGTCTCAACATAGTCAGATTTTGGTTTGCACCTGTAAAATAGAAGTCATAGGGCTGGAGAAATGGCTCAGGGGTTGGGAGCACTTGCTGTTGTCTACTGAAGACATACTTTAACTTTTCAGCACTGTATCAGACAGCTCACAAACATCTATGACTACAGTCCCAGGGGGTCCAATACCTTCTTCTGACCTCTGTAGGCTCCAGCATGCATGTAGTATACAAACATACCTTCAGGCAAAACATTAATGGACAAATTAGAAAATAAAGTAAAATTAGGGTGATAGCGATAGCACCTTGGTGTAATCTGAGTTTTGAGAAGGTTAAATGGGAAAATAGTACCAAAGCCCTATCACCACTGCTGGGTATGCAGCTGATAAATGGCATTGCCGCCATCATGTTTGTGATTATGTTCAGCATCATTATCATAATCAATAGTCAGGTAAGGTTTTCTTTAAAGGGCTCAAAGTTGAAAATTACAGCACTTGAGTAAGTGAAATATAATATTCCTACGACTGATGGAAGTCAGTATCTCCCCAACCTCAATAATGATGAAAATAAAAACAAATATGGTGAAAGTATAAAGCATATGTTTATTAGGTTCAGCTGTCTGACAAAATTCTGGGCCCAGGGGCTACAGTAGTTTTTGTGTAAGAGGGATTGCTTGGGCTTCCAAAATGTTCGCACACATTAGAACCTAATCGAATTTCTTCTTCCTATTCTCAGAAGTGACTACATGGGCTCTGCGGCTGTGTGTTATGTGCTTCTTAAGAGTGCCTGAGGACACAGAGAGATGCAAGGCTTCAAATTTGTGAAACATAGTCTCCATCATCTCTGCTCCCACACATTCTTTGTGTGACAGTCTGAACATCATTGTGTGTTAGGCAGCTTCCAGCTCATACCCCTCCATAGTTGCCCAGTCAATTTACTTAACACTTATAATACTGGCTCCACCCACAATCACCCAATGTAGAAAAAAAAACCCCTCCAAATTCCAAGTTATAGGCCTTATTTTTCTTTCTGTTACCTTATTACTTCACAGCAAAAGGCAGATACTTAATGCATTGGTTACTACATTAATGTCATTTATCCTTAAAGATATCAGACACATTGATAACTTCTAAGGTTACATTTTCAGAGACATATTTGTAAGTTAGCTTCAGTTCTCTATGATGTTATGGTAACAAGAGATAAAGTTGGGACAGGATCTGGATTTCAACCAAAGGTTAGTACATGTTTTAAGGCTCTTTTAATTGTCAAGCTAAAATTGGTTTTGTCTCTTCTACAGTATTTATTGTAAGTTGCATTGACTATATAATTTATAATTGTGTTAGTGTGTTGAAACCTGGCATGTCTTTACTGGGGTCTATCAATCAGCTTTTGTCTTACTGCCCTGAGTATTATAAAACCTTGATTCTCTGAAAAAAGCTTGAAAATTCTGAAAGAAGTGAGTTAGGCTTTAAACAGAAGCAAGAGGAGAGTGGGCTTGATTATTGCTGGTATAACAGCTTTAATTTCATTAATCACTTGCACCACTGCTTATGCAATAGCATTGACACAAGGAGTTAAGAGAGCTATTTTTGTTAACCATCTAGCAAAAAAAATGTTACTAATGTATTGAGTTTATAAAAGGATTTATATAGGTATCTGGAACAATGGATTGATGCTCTATAACCTATTAAAATTATCTGAAGGAGGTTCAGGTTTCAAGAGTTAGGAGCCAACTCAAGTCATGACAAATATCTCTGGAGTAGTATTACTTCTAAAATTTACAATGATTGTCATAATTAGAAAAAAAGTTTAAAGACATCTGTAGGGTTTTTGACATAATCCTAACACCTCTCTGGGTGTTTTAACTTTACATAGTGAGATTATGAATTTAAAGAATGCTGCTCTGTTGATCTTTGATGCTGCAGACAATGCTAATAAAATTATCCATGGCCTGAGGTCAGTATTTCCATTTTGGTCAAACCTCAGGAATGACATATTAAGCTTGATCATGCTAGACCTTCTTGTCCTGGGAATACTTTTATTCCTGCCCATTGTGTTAAAGCTTGTCTCTAACTTCATCAACAGGCTGGCAGCCAAAGTATATGACTTGAAACTGAAAATGGACTCTCAGACAGAGTTATTAATTTAACAGGCTGGCAAGCCAAGGACAGGTATGTTCTGCACAGAGCCTTACCAACCTAAGTCAAACGTGCCTTGCTTATGACAATGCATATTTCATGATGGGTAAGGAACGCTTTCTTGTCAGAACAACCTAAGACAGGATCAGTATGGTATATGCAATAAAAAGGGGGGAGATGTGGAAAGTTTTTGGGGCTGCCTGGCAGGAATCTGAAATTGATTAAGGACAAGGAAATGAGCTACTTAGAAGGAATCTGACATTAGGCTGGAACAAAGAAGTAATTTCAGGCAGAGATCTAAATCTTAAGCTAGATCAAAGAAGTAGGCTTCAGGCATGAGAATGACTTTGTGCTAGGACAGGGAAGTAGGCTCAGATAGTTCAGTCATCCTGATAAGCCCTTAAGAATGGTGATCACAGGAGTGATCATGGGACCATGTTCTTTGACTATCTGGGTTTATTGTCTTGCTTGTTCCTTGACTACTTGCATTTATTGTATTGCTAGTTCCTCAACCTAGAACTGACCTTAATACTTGCATGTAATTTAAACAGTACTTAGGCAAAAAAAAAGAGGAGGAGAGATGGGATAGGGGATTATGGGGGGGATGTGGGGAAGGGGGATGGAATCTGAAATGTAAATAAATAAAATATTGAAATTAAAAAAAACCTTAATATATGAGGGGAGGGAATAATAGGAAAGAGGGATGGAATCTGAAATATAAAAATAAAATATCAAATTAAAAAAACCTTAATATATGGGCTGGACAGATGGCTCAATAGATCAAAACACTTGGTGTTCATGAATGAGCACATGAGTTCAAATCCCCCAGGATTGCATGTGGGCACTGAGATGCTTGTAATCTCAGACAGGAGGATCAGTGGGTCTTTCTGGACACCAACCTAAATCCAGAATTAATGAGCAATTTTGTCTCAAGGGAATAAAAACAGCATCCTCTAGCCTCTGCACACTTGTGTATATACATCATATTTGTACAAGCACCACACAGACACAGACACAGACACACACACAGACACACACACACACACACAAATGCACACACACAGGCACACAGGCACGAATGCACACACACAAAACCTCTTAACTTTTTAAATAAACATTTTAATGGATAACTGTTTAATAAACATTTTAATTGTTCAATACTTTCATAAGAACCTGAAACAAATTATAATACGTTAGAGATGAAATGTAACCATTCACATTACTACTAAAAGTATATGGGCCTACTATTTCTCTAAAGGTTAAAAATACAAAATAAAATAAAACAAAAAACTGCAAAAAAAAAAGTCACCATCCTTGCACAAACAGAGAAGTTGTAATCTTTTTTGTTATAAAGCTGTGTAAGCCATGTTTACTCTTTCTCTGATGCTCAGTAAATGACTCTGGGTGATGAAGTTAATATACAGGTATTTTCTTCCCAGGGAAATCATTTTTATGTGCACTGTTCCTTCAAGTCTATTTTGTTTGGTAATTTCCCTGATCAACCCAAGTCCTTGCAGCCTCCTTGCTCTCTTCTCTCAACTATTGCACTCAATTACCACCCCCCCAACACATACACACAAATATATGGCAAAGAAAGCTATTTCTTTTAAGGAGCGAGTATTCTTTTCAGACAAACCATCGAAAACGAACTATGAAGTCAGATAGGTAATGGGTTTCAATAAATAATTCTCAAGATGACAGAACATTTAAAGACTTGATATATGGGGGCTTCTCCTACTTAATAGCCCAAATCTGCAAGGACCTTTTCCTAATTCCAAGGGGAAGCTGACGACAGAAAACCTGAAGACTTAGGAAAGGAGCAGGAAGATTTTATTATTAAAAATGTCTTGGTGGAGAGGAGAAGCTAGTAATTTAGATATGCCAGTGATAAAGGGAATTTGATAAGGGCATAAGAGAGAAAGGTCTGAAAGATGGACCATTGTACAAATGACCTACTTAAAGCAAAGCTCAAAGTAAGGGACTATCTGAACATATTTATTCTTTGTGTGTATAAAAGATTTTTCTAGCTGTTCCTTCTCTGATAATCAGCACAGCACACTTGGAAAATATGGCAGATGAGGCAGTGAGGAACTCAACAGTATCAAGAACTGAAGAACAATCTTGAAACACTGACAATCTTCAGCAACCTGCTTCAACTGGGAAACAACTGTTTGCCACCAATTTCTTTGCTGAGTATTTTAAAAATTAGACTAGTTAATAAAGCATGCTTTTTTGTTGTGTCCAATACCTCAAGTCAAGAAACTCAGCACTTGTACAACAATTTTATTTGCCTTTGCTATAAAATAAGAAAGGTATCATGGGACTCTGGAGATGGCTCCTTGGTTAAGGCACTGACTACAAAAGGCCTGAATTCAAACTCCTGTTAAATAAAATCCCAGGTGTATCCATATGCACCTGTAATCATAGTACACTAGGAGGAAGCAGAAACTATATGATCCCTGGAGCTCTCTGCTCAGCTAGCCTAGCTGAAATGGTGAGCTTCAACTTCAGTGGAAGATCTTATCTCAAAAAATAAAGTGAGGAGTAAGTGAGAAAGACAGCTGGAGTCAAGCTCTCACATCCACAACCATGGAGCACACAAAGCACTTCTGTGCAACAATTTCCTGTGGGAAATATCCCATGTTGGTGGGGAGCTCATTACGATGTCCAATGTTCCAAGAGGTGGTAAAACATTCAGTCCTTTAAAGAAGCTCCTTAAGCACAGAAACAACTCAAAGCTTTCAGGAAGTCCCTGAAACTGATCAAATTTACTAGGAACCTCCAGTTCAAAAAGAATAGGATTAATAAAGACTGCAGAGAGACACTTGAAGATCAAATCAGCACTACAGAAGTCCCTCAAAAAAGCTGAATTGCCTAGAAGAGGCTCAGTCTAGGTTGCCTGCCTGGGAAAATATACTCTCCAATCTGTCTCATTGCATGTAGTCTGTATTGTAAGCTTCAGGTTCCCAGTTTTCATGAGCTATCATCAATGCTAGTTTGGGCCTTGGTAATTCAGCTGTCTTTGAGTAATTTCTGTCCCTGTGAGTAACTCCTCACTTGTATTTCTGCAAATGATCCCCCCAAAACTTATTGGATTTTGGTTTTATCCTTTTGGTCTGTGGTTGGCTCCATCTCTAGAGTGAGCTGATATCAGTGGTTTACATCTCTGAAGGAAGGTGTCACAGAAAAATAACACACACACACACACACACACGTAAGTGAAATAAGTAAATTATTAAAGGCATTATTAAAAGCGTCCTTTTAAGTACATATGTGCCTGTCTGTGTCCATGAACGAGAGTCAGGGGGCACCAGTATTCAGCACAAGCATTAGTATTTATGAGTTACAGTGATTTATGAGGAAACTGATCTTAATAGCAAATTCAATTTTTCCCCCTAAAATGAGGTAACCTGAATAATAAGTGCTTTAAGGATATTCACTTTGTAGTGGTCAAATCGTAGAGGGAGACAAAGTTGAAAAGAATATAAAACGCCAGGAGGTCTGTATAATTAATCAGCAACCCTACGAAATATGCCATAAATTGGAGTTGTAATTAGACCACTGTGCTTGGAAAATAGGAAACTGAACCTTTTCTTGGACTATTCAGGTTTATTTCTTAGTACTTATCTGGAGCATAATGTGAAAAACACATTAAGCACTGTGGCAAGCGAGTCACCCCCTTCACCTGGGCTAATCACAGCCTCATTTGTAAGTCTTTAACTGCCCCTTCCCAGTCAGATTGCAGTTAAGGTTAAAATAATATCTTGCCACTGTTAAAAGTTCCTGCCAAGAAAGAAAAGTTTGAAAGCCGCTAGAAGATATGATTTCTTATGGTTATGGAAGTTGCCACAAAATATATTGCTTTTTTTTATGAAATTAAGTATAAATTTACTTAAAAAACAAGTTGTTCTTTTGCAATTTTATTTCCATTTTTTCCTATAAACTATAGACTTCAAGGTATTTATTACTACTACATTATTTATTCCAAAGACTCTCAAATTTCACTTATTGTTTCCATGGTATGTATAAAGATTTATGGAGTTCAGAAATAGTTTAATAGAAATTAAGCTGTGCTGGATCCATTCTAGCTTATGCTAACCCACTGTTAACTTGCGTCTTAGCATCCAGCCTTCCTCTGACCCACTCACACCTATGAAACTTTCCAGATGAGCTCCAAATGTCTAATTTTCTAAAATGTTCAATGTCTTCCTAATTTTTGTAGTGTTACCAAACAATGCAATAAAATAACACAACAATTCCTGCTTGGTGTGTGAAGTCTATGCTTTACTATGTCCAAAATTCAGTTAAGTATGCTGTAAGCATTTCACATATATGAACCATTGCAGGAGACTCCAAAGTAAACAACGGATATTCCTGAGCTGCTTTTCTGTGGTACGCACATCTGCCCCTTTGCTTGTCTGGTTCTACTGTCACATCATGTATTCAGGGTGTGTCTGTGTGACTTGGGTGGATCCAGGAGGAGTTTGGGGGTTCCTTCTTAATTACAGGGGAACCTGCTGGCCAGAAATTAAAATGTTCTAAAGAGACACTCCTGTCTCTCAATTTGACTATCTGACTATTGAACTAATGGACTCCAGAGAAATTTGAATTTCCCCAGGAATCTCATTCTGGGAAATGAAAATGGCCCATCAAGAGGGGAACTTGCTGGTCAGAAGCCCAAACAAGGGTAGGTCAATGGTGGCTGGAGCACATCTTGGCTGAGACTGAGTAGGTGTGTTTGTCCTTGGCCTTCTCTCTTTTAGATTTCCTTTTAGATGAACTTTGGGAATTCACTGGGTCTCCTTGTCCATCTTCCCAATATGGCCACTTTGAATAAACTTCTCTGTTTTGTTTTCCCCCTTTAATTTGGCTCATTTGTTTGGCTTGTTGAAAACCTTACTTGGGCCACAGGTTTGATAACAACAGTGCCATTCAGAGTTAAGGGTTCATTTTTAGTGCTTTTTCTGCTTTTAAGGAAATTCAGGGGAAAATAATAGTCAAGGTCATTAGTGAAACTAGGAAAACTCCCCCATATGACTGTCACAGTTCTCAGTTCTCTATCCATGTAGTGATAGATTCAGTCAGAACTAAATCCCAATTCTATCTGGCTTGGTCCATCCATATTTCCCCCTTAGTATGGATGTGTGTTTTTTGCCACATAGAAAAACATTCTACAGTATGAGCTGAGAGACTGGGATGCTTGTCTGACTTGCATGGAGAGAGAGGAAAAAGCACATTATAATCAAGTTCCAAGAAACTTAAAAAGTGATTTTCTTGTACATGTCCACAGATTCTGAGCTCTGCGTTTAGCTGCTGACAAACCAATTTTGGAGCCATACTTGAGATTAGCAGAAAAAAAAAAAAACAGCAAATGCAATCTCAGCTTATTTGTCCTGGCTGATAGCATCTGAATAGCCACCAGAGGCACAGGCTTCTGTGATAAGGCCGACTCCCTAAGTTTGAATGGTCACAGTTCAAAAACGGATGACCTGTCCCACTCTGACAAAACATGAAATACAAAAGGCAATGTGATATTGTAACTTTTGTTTTAAGAAAAAAAATCCCATTAAAATCAATGTACTCCCTTTTATCTAAATTAATTGCTCTGAAATAGGTATTTGGAGAATAAAGTGGTTTCCTCATACACCTGGACCCTCACAATGTGTGGTATACACCAGATCAACCCAACTCACCGTTTCCTTACCTGATTCACTCTAGTCAAGCAACAGAAAACTCTGAAGATGATTGAGTAGGCTTACTGTTTTCTATCTTTTAAAGATCATGGTAAAAGGCTTAGGAGGAAGCACAGGGGGTAAAGTACTTGCCCTAAAAGCAAAAGGACTTGATTTCACTCTCCAGAGCAGTTGAAAAGGCAAGTGTAGTGGTGTAAAACTGTAATCCCAGCCTGGGTAGTAGAGGCAGCAGGATACCCCCTCCCCTGAGGGAAGGTATACACTATTCAGTAAATGTAACCTAATGTGAGTTCCAGGCCAGTTCAAGACCCTGTTCCAAACAACAATGTGGATGGCTCTTGAAGAATGACATCTGAGGTTGGCCTCTGGTCTTAAACATCATGCACATGCACATATATGTACACCTAGACACATGCACCCATATACAACAGACACATCTGTATAAACAGGCACACAGGTACACACAGACACACAGCCACACAGACACACAGACACACACACACACACACACACACACACACATACACAGATTTTATAACTATGATGCTGCTCACCATAATTAATGATTCAGAAATTTTAGCAAAAGGTAAAATATTTTAGCTTGTTGTAAAGATCTATGCATGTGGGGAAGATACTTTGGGGTTCACAAACTGTGTCTCAAGTCAGGTCATGCCTGGCTACCCATCCTTAAGAAGCCATTACAATGGTGAGAGGGACAGAGAGATCGATCATGTTAGCCCCACTGAGGCCATTTCTGGGGCCCTGAAGTGAGATCAACGTTTAAATAGAAGACCAAGGACACACCCACCTAAGCAGTCCCAGTCAAGCTGTGGCCAGCCATCCTTGACTCATGTGTCAGGGCTTTGGCCTCATCCTATAAGGTAGTCTAAGAATTTGTTAGAACTGTGTGAAATCTCTTTGCAGGACATGAGTTCTTTAGCTACCTGGTGTCTTTCTCTACCCCCTGCATGACATTCCTGGGGAAATTCCTAATCCTTTGAGGTCCATTGTTTCAAGGTCTGACAGTCAGCTTGGGAAACACAAATGCTGCTTTAGAACATTTTCACTTCTGTCAAGCTGTTTACAATACCATGCCTTTTATTTTACACATTTGAAACTTACATCAATGTATCAGTTGTTTATAGGGGAGCTATATTAAACAATAACCCTGATAATGAATTATTTTTAATTGGAAACTACATTGACAGTATGCTCTTAAAATGGTAAAGGAGCAATGTGAACAAAGAACTTGAGATTTCAAGAATATTAACACCCACTATTTTTACATGTACATGTAACACTGGGTGATAAGCCCTTTCTATCAAGTCTTTCATTTCTCATCCTTCCACGTCAGATTTATTCAAGGTCTAGTTGTGTTTACTACCCATAGCAACCAATCACAAAAAGATAAAATTAATACGAATAACCAAAGTGATATGCACACTCACTTATGGAGTAACCTGTAAACACAGCAGAAGATATGAGTGGGCATGAACCAAGGGAGGCTTTGCATGCAGATGAGATGCTTCCTGAGGATACACAGGATGTAGAAGTGTACAGAGAATGCTCTAGGAAAGGATAGTGACCATGTTGTATGAGCATTAACTGGGAGGCAGAGAGGGGACTGTTCTGGGCATGTGAGGTCGACAGCTGAAGATAACTAGGAGACACAGAAATAAGCAATGAAGGTCTATAAAGGAGGCTAAATAGAGCCCAAGATAAATTGTCTCTGCATCCGCAACGACCCAACTCTCCAGCATCAGTGATATTCTAATCCATCAATTGGCATTGAAGAATCTTTTGCACAGAAGTGTATTTCTTCAGGGACTTAAGTTCACACTTCAATAACAGAACTGTTCAATCAGAATTACACCTTTTACATTATACTAGTCTAGAAGTGATTTTGATTATAGATAACAATGGAAGTAAATGATTGTATTTTAGTATTATGTAAAGTTATTTATTTGCATGTTTGTGAATATCTGTAACTCTGTGTGTGTGTGTGTTTGTGTATGTGTGTATGTGTGTGTGTACATCAGAGAGCAACTTAGTGAAATTGGATCTTTCACTGCATGGGTCTCAGGGATTAAACTCAGGTCACTAGACTAGGTCTCAAGCACCTTTTACCTACCAAGATATTTCATAGGTCTGAGAATTGTACCTCTTAGGAACATTTTCTGTAATACAGAGCTTATCAATTGAGCCTTTTTATAATTGGGTTTTAAGCCGAAGCTAGCCCCCTGGTGTGGAGCAGGAATCATTCTGTTGAAAAGTGAGCCCGGTGGATGACCAGAGTGTGAGAGGAGTGCAGACAGTTTCTGAGAACAAGACAGAGGTGAATCTAGGCCACTTCTCAAGACGACAAAGACCAGTGCTCAATTCACTTTGCTTCCCTCTAAAACTGTTGCTACCAGTATCTATTTCCAACAGAGCCCCCATGCTGCCTGCACCTTTCCCTCCTGTGGCCTATTATCAAAGGCTCTGCACAGCAGCTCCCTCCTGAAACCCCAAAGGACAAAGAAGCCCAACAAGACTGACATTTATTTATCTCCACGGGGGCCTCTAATCAAAAGGTTCCTGCAAAGAAAATCGCATCTGCATTTCTGAGTCCTAGCTCCAGAGAGCCACTCTGGACCCTTTTATTTTCCAACCTGTTCAACCTGTTTCTTCCTGGAATTGTTTCAAGGCCCCCATGTTCTTCCAATGCCCATGTGCTTGAGTTAGCTGGAGCTATTTATGTTAACTCAGGAATGCTGATATTCAGGCAGTGAACAAAGAGCTTGGGCAAACCAGGGTGTGAGAGCATCATTGGCTATAGAAATCTGAGACTGGTAACAAACCCAGTGGTGGGAGCGCAGCAGCTGTCTTTAGATATCTGGGACTGGGAACTGCTGAGAAGGGTCTCATGAGTCACACCAGGGGGCCTGCTTAAACCTCAGTTACTAAAGACCATGCATAAGAGTTTTACTCAATGACTGTTCCCTCACTGGCAGTTCTTCCCAGAAGTTTCTTTTAGTGGAGGTGTTTTGAAGCACAGTGCGTTTGACATGCTCAAATTTTCTTGGGGAGGGGGAATTGAAGACAGGAATGAGATGGGCTTGGCATAAATGACTCTTAAGATCCAGAGATTCACTAAGTCTTGGAGTTCAAACGGCGTCTTTCATAGGACTTTGACTTTTCCGATGTAATTGCCTTTGACATGTTTTTGCAAGCATATTTTCCTCAAGCTTAAATAGACTTTGATGAAGAGGAAACAAAGCGATGGATATTTATCAGAAGTGCCACGGAGACCTCCCATTGTTTCCAAAGGTTCTTCTTTGCAGATGGCTCTGTTTTCACCCTCCAACTGTGGAAGCGTGGCTAACCTGCACTCCTCAGGGTCACTGTATTCACTCTCAAGTCCCTTTTACAAGGCACTGGAGAGAGTAATAATAGCCTTTGTTTTCCCAGGCATTCGGGGAGCTCTTGAACAGGACTGAAAGGGTGGCTGATTTCTCATCACAAAGACCTTTCACAGGTGGCTGTACATCTCTAAGAGAAATGAGGTAACAACTAAGCATTATGCATTGAGAATAATGTAATGTGTTTTCATTTTCATAGATGGACTGCTCTCAAGGGTTGCATTTGATAGAGCCTACAGCTGCTAATTACCTACTGTGCAAAACGCTATTGTCTTTGTACCTTTAAGGACCTGTATCAGATAGTTATTGCTGCACAACAAACAACCCACAGATTCTCTTTCTTAAAACAAAGGTTTTGATTATGCGTTCTACAGTTAGCTAAGTGTTGTCTAGGGTACCAAAAGGGACTGTGACATGTGTCCCTTCCTCACTCCAGTCTTCTCTCTCTTGTCCACATGGTAGTGACAGAGTTTCAAAACCAGTAAGGTCTGCTTCCCAAGGGAAATTACTTCCAAAAGCATACTTCTGGCATTTCTTATTGGTGAGTTCAAGTCCAAAGTCAAAGTACAAAGGTTACCCCAAAGGGCATGCTGACAGGTGGGCACTGGAAATACCAGTCAAGCTGCAATCCACCTGACATTGGACTCTAATCTATAATCTAATATCAGAAGAAAATTTCCTCTTTATGTCCTTTTTTTTCAGATACTAAATATTGCTATATCATTGCTTTTCCTTTCGTCTCCAAAAATATTAAATATTTCTATTGTTAGCTAAATCCTTTGCTGATGTTTTGTTCTGAGACATGGCCTTGCTATGTACTCGGGTTGTTCGCAATCCCCCTGCCTCAGCTCCTGAGGGTTGGGATTTATAGGCCATTACTTTGGTCCCCCACCCCATCACTACATCTTTACTGTTGTTTTCTTTCCTTTTCTCCATTGTCTAATGTTATATTTGTATCATCTTATTGTATATGACCTGCCATCTAAGCCACGTGAAGTGTGCTTATGTGTTTGCTATAGTGAGAACCACTATGATAAGAAAAACATACTCAACGTACTTGTATTTATTCAAGGCACCATTACTGTCCACGCAGCACCTACAGACATTCAAAATGTTTGTAACAGGAGAGAAATATGCTGTATCGTTTAAAGAAGTGTAGTCATTATTCCATGTTACAATTTTTTTGGTTCTGGCTTGAGTGACAATGGGATACCCCGATGAAAGTTTTTCAGGAAATTATCTCAAACTAGATTTTCAGTGGGGATGTAGCCTTTACAATCTTCACAGGTTCAAAAGGAGAAATATTTTAAAATTCAGAACATATGCCTAAGAAGGTGACAGACATGAAACACAAGCGGCTGAAAATGAGGATCTTCATTTCACTTTGGAATATTTTTTCCTCCAAAGATATCATGAGGCAGATTTTCAAAGGCCTTTGAAGACAGAGCTATAGTGTGTTTCATAGCCCTGTGACTGAGGCTGGGGGCCGTTACCTGAGACTTGGCAGTTGAATGTGAAATGTTGACTTGAAATATTTTTATTGAAGTTTGTACCAAAGTTAAATAGCACTAAAAAGTTATTGAAGCCATTTTTAACATTTTCCTGTAAATTTGTTCTCTGCTAAAAAGAAACTCTCGTGCCTGCTGAGACAAAGACTTAACAGGTGTTAAAGGTCTTTGGCAGACTTTATCTCTGGAATAAGCTAAAGGATTTTTAGATATTCCCAAATTATTTCTGATGAGTTGAAGATTTATTTTTACTAAATCAATCACTTATGAATTAGAAAAAAAAAGCTTTCTCAGTTGAATACGAGATGGATTTAGCACTCAGTCTAAATGGCAAATAAATAGTTTATTCTAAGATAATAATTAGGGGGCGCTGGTAGGAAAGTGAAGCAGTTAAGAGCACTGAGTATTCTTCTAGGGAGCCCCACAGTTACACAGAAGCTCACAACCATCCCTAACTCCAGTTCCAGGGGATCTGACTCTCTTCTGGCTTCCTCAGGCAATGCATGGATGCGGCGTATAGAGCATACATGAGCAAAACATCCATACACATAAAATTAAAAATAGCAGTTAGATTGTGTATTAGTCACTTATATATTGTTGTGATGGTAATCTCTCCCAGAAATGATTTAAGAGTGGAAAGATTTATTTAGGGTCATGTTTTCAGAGGGTTCCTATCTATCCTGAAGTAAAAGTCAAAATGGTGAGGGTGTAGCAGAGGGTGATCACACCACAGAGGGTGTGGCAGAGGGTAATCACATCACAGTGGGTGGGTGTGGCAGAGGGTATTCATATCATAATGATAGATGTAGCCAAGGCTATTCACATCATGTTGGTGGCTATGGCAGAGACCATTCATATCATAGCAGTGGGCCTTGTGCAGTCTGTTCACATCATGGTAGGATAGGAAGCATAGGCCAAGTCAGGAACCAGGCATTAAGTATAACCTTCAAAGCCTTGATTTTTTTTGATTTTACTTCATCAGCTAGTTCCCACTTCCAAAAATATGACCAGTTAGGGCCCAAGTTTTAAAGCAAGGAGCCTGTGGTGGAAATTGCAATCTATTCATTGTATGAATTCCAAGTCCATGTCTTAGTTCTTCTAGTGTTAACACCATAGCTAAGGCAGAGGCATATGGAAAAGACTTTCAAAGTTAGAGCGACCTGAAGAATTCATAGACATTTGTGCAGACCTCCTGGTTGAGCCATTCTGAATGTGGAGTGAATCACTCTATTTTGCCGAGTTTTCTCTAGGCAATCTATTGGTATCATGGGTGTAACTGACTGTGTACTGCTTTCTGAAAACTCACTCTCAAAACTATGCTTAGACTTTTGTTATTTAATATATTTCCCTCCAGAAACTAATTTTCTTGACCTAAAAGGACTTCAAAGGATGCTATTCTTTTCTTGATGTCAAGATACTGTGGTGATTGCCTGCAGTGATGTTTAGTTCTTAGAACACAGGGGAAGACCACACAGTAAAGTTTATGTGCTAATAGACTTTACTCACTATGGTCAGGAGAAATATCCTGAATAGGTGCTGCAACATTTTAATTTCTTCTCCAATTATATTCCTTCTATGCATTTAAAAATATTTATTTTAAGCTTTATTTATGTGCATGTCTGTGTGCATGCCTATAAGAACCAGAAAAGAACATTAGAGCCTTGGATATGGAGTTACAGGCAATTGTGAGCCATCTAGCATCGGAGCTGGGAACTGAACCCCAGTCTTCTGGAAGATCATCAGGGGCTCTTAAGTACCATGGCCATCTCTCTTGCCTTGTATATATGCATTCTGACCTGTGACCTGTACTTGTTTGTATATGCCACATACTGTTGGACCTCTTGTTTCCCCAAGGGTACAAGCCTTGTAAAACATGTCAGAAGGAAAAGATAACTAATGAACAAAATGGCTCTTTCATCATACATCATCCTCAGTAAAATTTCAGAAGGGATGGCCAAGACAAAGACACTTGAATTTGAGCTGTAGTTTCTGCCTTACTCTTAAAATGCCTACAGCATCTCCTTGCACCCCTTCCTTAATATTTCTACTCTGTTGTAATAGAAGACAGGTCTTTCTTAGTTGCTGATTCTTTCATGATGCCATGCTACTTTCTCCCAGCTTGATGTTCTCTCAGTGTCTCTCTTAGATGCTTGCAGCTGCTGCCAGTGCTTCGGAAGGGAATTCCTGTGTTCTATCTTGTACTACAATGCCTGCATTTTCTATGCTTCTTGAAGTAGACTCTAAATGTGACTTCTTTTTTGCCATGCACAGTCAATTTGGGTGATTTTTTTTTTTTACCAAGGAAGATTTTTAAAATTCCGATTGTTTATGCTAAAGTATAAAAGAACCTCATTGCAAATAGAAAGAGGCCAATAGCCTTGCTGTGATAAGAACTCAATACTCTGAGGTATGCCACTGAATTTCCATGGTCCGCTGTCTAGACCTCACTTGTGAAGGTTCAGAACCCACCTTCTCTGCATCATGAATTCATTAGACTGTCTACTTATAAAATATAAGAACATGTGAGAACTGAGTACATAAAATGGGATGTTCAGTTATTAATGGACCGTGGAAGATAAAACTGTCACTCATCCAGCTGAACAGGCACACTCTTTCCCCACAAACCAGTGATTTTGAATTAGAGGCAGTAGCATCTCTTACACTGTGCTTGAGATAGATGGAGGTATTCCTGTCACAGTGACTAGAAAAGTCTGATCCTAGAGATGGTATCTCTCAGTACTTGTGCTTGGGAAGCTGAGGGGGGATAATGAGTTCAAGATCAGACTAGGCATGAGTGAGATGCTAGAGATATTCTGTTACCTTTTATATTTTGTCTTTGTTCTTTTCTTACTTTTCTTTCTTCCTTTTCCCTCCCTCCCTCCCTTCTTTGAAATTTGCAGAATACCTCTGAGGTCTCACTTATGCCCAGTCTGGCTTTGAGCTTACCACCCCAGAACTCAGATATAACCAAACATACTTTAATGTAAAAAATGTGAAATTATAAATTCTCTAGAGAAAAACTAAGAACTAAGACTTTGTGGCACTGATTTTTGTCAGTGAAGTCTTGTGTATGATGATCATAACCATGGGCTACAAAAGCAAAAGGTCAAAGAGACATTTCTTTCCCAAGATAAACAAATATCCAAAGGTCTATAGGAGGGGGTTCAAACTCACTAGTCATGAGAAAATTGCAAATCATGACCATTTTGAGATAGCATCCTATACCTAGTAGACTGACATTAAGGAAACAGACAAGAGATGACAAGTGTGAACCAGGGTCTTAGGAGACGAGAACTGTGAAGGAATGAATTGAAACTTCTGTAGACTTTATGGGAAACACTACTCAGGTTTATTAGAAAAATACTACCAGGTAATAATCCACTGATATTACTTTTAGATACACCTCCAGGTGAAAGGAAATTAGCATCTGGAAGGTATATTTTTATGTTCTTGCTCACTCACTGTAGCAGTACAGACAATTGGGGCAGTTTTAAAAGCATCAGTGGACATGCATAAAGAAATTATGATGTACATGCATGACAGAATATTAGTCAGCCATATTAAAGGAAACTTTACTGTCTGAAAATACATGGATATACTGGAGGATACGGCATGGGTTCTAATCTCTCTTTGGCCTCTTCCCATTTTGGTCATTCCTTGTCGCATGGGCAGTTGGACACAGGATCATTAGTGCTATGCCTAGTAAAAGCCATTTGAAAATGGTTCCGCTGTAAACTCCATCCATGAGATTTTGGTCAGTTTCATTTCTAAGTCTCAACTTAGGGTTGGGTTGATCACAATCCTTAATTTCCTCTGGTCACTGTAATTAGTAAGGGAGGATTTCGGGATTCTGAGATAGTGAACAGTAAAGAGCCTTTTTTGTCCTGTGACTTTCTACAAAATGATTCTTATTTAATCCCTCTAAAACTACATGCATGAAAATTCTGTATTTAGAGCCTTTTGTTTCTCGTAAGAGGAAAACCTGTTTGCAATTGTTTAGATGAGCCTGTTCTCCATACGTTCAGATATTTGATTGAGTATTTGCTCTCCAGTTGGTGATACTGTTTAGGTGGCTTTAGGAGGTGTGGCCATGTTAGAGGAGGTGTGTCACCAGGCCAGGCATTGAGGTTTCAAAGTGACTGGCCATTCCCAGGGCACACTTCTTAGCCTCATACTTGCATTTCAAGATGTGAACTCTTAGATTCCTGTTTTAGCCATTGGCTACTGTATCTGCCTGCTGTCACACTTCCTTACCACGATGATGATGGATTCTCATCCTTTTGTAATCATAAACCCAAATTGTAAACACTTTCTTTTATAAGTTGCCTTGGTCATGGTGTTTTTATCACAGCAATACAAAAGTAACTAATACACTGTCCAAGAAAAAGATTAACGTGGTAGACAGAGGAGCTGAGAATTGGTTTATTTTGTCACTTGAGACTTCAGAAGAGACCTAATAAACTCTACCTGACTGACACATGCAAGTATCATTTACTCTGTAGCTCTCTCAGTCATGCTAATAAATAAGACTTATGTACATCTTAGCCTGGAGTCCCGAGGAATATTTTATCTTTAGGGCCGCTTTTGCATCTAATCATACTGATTATGTATAACTTTCAAAGTTGGATTTTGGTGAGTACTTAGCTGTCTTCTCTGCCTACAACTCCTTTTAAAGATCCATTTAACTTTGGAATGTTTTATAAGACTTTTCATGGTATATCGGCCTTTTAGATTTTTTTTTCTGTTTTAGCCAGTATTAAAATGAGGCTGTGCTGCAGGACATCCCAGGTGCTGTCATCTGCCATTGTGTCTGCTCAGCATAGGCTAGGTGATTTGATTGAGGAAGTAGGACTCTGGTTAAACATTAGAACATCTAATGACATCTTTGAATCTGACATCCAGAATGTTCATGGCAAGAGACACTGACTGGACAACATGGGATTTCTAAACAAAATTTGTCTAAGAGACAGAAACTCAAATTGAGTAGGATGCACAGAGATTGCAAGGACTAGAAAACTCCATGTGGTACTTTGGCCACTCCTGGTGGACCTAGATTGCTTAACTATAATACTAGCATCACATTTCAGGAGTAAATGTACTGACAATGAAGACCTTTGGTATCCACATCACACAAAAGAGCTCTGATTGCCACACTCGAACCATTCCCCGACTTGGTGACCAGAAGGAGGAGGCTGGTGTTGTCAGCCCTGTTGATTTGGATCACACATGTTCTCGGAACCACCTAAGGGGATTCTCTGTAGACTGAATGGAATCCAAAGGTCAGAGGAGGAAAAAAACACCTGATAAATATAATTGCAATTTCCTTGCAGCACCATATTTGATGACAAGACATTTGACACAGTGACAATTTAATATGTGGAAAGACACAGAGAGACCAGACATGCTGTCTATCTATAGTAATTGATTGTCTGAAAGTTCCCAATGGGCACTGGGGGACAACTCTCATAAATAGCTTTTTCTTCTAACCCAAAGCAAGAAGGTGGATGACCCTGTTCATTTTAGTGAAGTTTCCTCTTTCTCTGCTGAAGACAAGCAGACAAAATGACATCAAGCAGAGGGATCAGAGGATGCCGGGTGATGCCTAAGCAGTCAAGATATGGTTCTGAATGAGAACTCAATCTCCCTTGGGTCAGGTTTACAACTCTGCAATTATCTTAGATGACAACCACATAAATCTCCATTTTGGAAAGTATTCAGAATATTTTAAAAAAGAGACTCAGGGAATGAGTGATTGAGAAGTTCTTCATTCACTGTGTATAATTAAGTGGAAAGCTGATTCCTAAGTTATCAACTTAATTTAGAGTTTCCTATTGCCTAGATAATTGGCTTTAAAAATCCTATATAAATCCTTAGTATAGTACTTGGCATATGATGTAGTCACTAATTAATATTTGAAGGAGTGAATCAATGAATTAATTACTCAATTAATCAATGAATACCTCTAGGTGGTTTAGAGAATTCATGTCATCTAAATCAATAGGCGCAACGAAGCTTGACTGTTTCCCTCTCTTTTCAAGGAGGAGGAAGACAGTTTATATATTGCAGTTGGGACCTTTTATTCCTGAGATGGATAGCAAAGACCTAGGTAGATGTTGAACAGGTCATTCAATATAGTACTCTGGAGCTCCAGGGAGAATTCTTGGCTGGAAATACAAACTTGGGCATTTTTAAGATTTAGAAATGTTAGAAGTTGATGGACTCAGTAAAGGTATCCAAGAAGAAGAGGCCATGGAAAGATGAACTGTGCCCAAATGATGAGTCCTGATTTAGTTCAGAGGTTATGAAAAGGGAAATAATACAATAGACATATTGGGAAGTGGCCAGTGTCAAGGGCTGGGGTAGGAAAACATGAGAGAAGAAAAACCAGACAAGTAAAGGGTCCTTGATAGCAAGTAGGACATGAGAAGCAGGAGGTGGTCCACTCTCTGTGTCAAATGTTATTAAAAGGCCAAGAATAAAAAATGGTCATTAGCCTTGATCACTCACAGTTAGACTTACCAAGAGTGGTTTAGGACAGTGGAAGAAAGGGTTGATTGATGGTACTGGAGATATGGTGGAACCATTCATGGCAATGGATACATAGTAGGTACATAGAGGATAGGTTTTAGGAAGACCAACATGGTGAAACAAAATCTGAAGAAGTAGAGTTTAACCTCACATGGATTGCCTGGCATAGGGACTACAGATGAATTTTATTGATTCTTCTCAAGATGATTTGGTTAACATTCATGGACTTCAGTTTCTCCACAGGAAAAATGACCACAAAAACAGTGAGTTTGGGATAGACTAAGATGAGTATGGATAACAATTAGATTATAATAGGTGCTCAGTAAAATCTATCTGCTTCTGTTATATTAATACATATTTAAAATTGCGGCAGCCTGATATTTCTCTACTAAGCTTATTGAGTATTCCTATTCAGAAAACTCTATAACTGGAAATGCCAAACAATCTCAAACTTATTGAGCACAATCAAGAGATCACAAGTAGAAAATTCCAGACTATGAAGCTTCTTCTTGGCACAAATCATTAAAGAGAAATCATATAAAGTTACACTGGCTAGTGATTAAGGAGTGTATGAAACAAATGAACCTCATATCTAGGTTTCAGCTCTCTTTCCATATCTCATTGTATCTATGGGAATAAGTAAATCTTAAAAATTCAAAATTGTTGAACATTTCTGGTTCCATGGATTTTGGAAAAGGGATACTCAATCTGTATTTTAATTCTGATACAAATTGTGAGACCATGTAGTTGATATAAACTGGTCAGTTAAAGGACAATTCTAAGAAAGACAATTAGTCCTTTAAAGTAGACTAATAAGATCTGTATCAAATTGAAAAACTAAAAAGTTGCAATAAAATTATGTCAACTGTGCTGCTGAGATGGATCTGTGCTTAAGAACATTTGCTGTTCACGTAGAGGATCCAGGTTTGATTTTCACTGCCGCATAGTGGCTCATAACCATCCATAACTCTAGTTCCAGGAAATCTGACATTCTTATCTCACTTCCACAGAAATCAGGCACATATATGCAGGTGAAACACTGTTATATATTAAAATTATCAAAATCAGTAAATTTTTTTATTGGATGTTTTATTTACATTTCATATGTTATCCTCTTACCCCATTTCCCCCTCTTCCAGGAACCCCCATCCCATCACCCCTCCTCCCGCTTGTCTGTGGATGTGCCCCTACCTATCTTCCCATTCCCACCTCCCCACCCTCAAATTCCCATCCACTGGGGCGTCCAGCCTTCATGAGACCAAGGATCTCTTCTCCCACCTATTCCCAACAGGGCCATCCTCCCTTACATATACAACTGGAGCCATGGATTCCTCCCTAAGTGCTCCCAGGCTGGTGGTTTAGACCCTGGGAGTTCTGGTTGGTTGGTATTGTTGCTCTCCTCATGGGGCTGCAAACCCTTTCAGCTCCTACAGTATTCACTCTGACTCCTCCATTGGGAACCCCATGATCAGTTCAATGGTTAGCTGTGAGTATCTTCCTTTGAATATGTCAGACTCTTACAGACCTTTAAGGAGACAGCTCTATCAGGCTCTTGTCAGCATGCTGAGTTCCACATCAGCATCTACCTTTAGAGACTGCACATGGGATGGATACCTAGGTGGGATGGTCTCCAGATGGCCCCTCCTTCAGTTTCTGTCCTTCACTTTGTCTCCATATTTGCTCCTTTGAGTATCTTGTTACTCCTTCTAAGAAGGACCGAAACACCCCCACTTGGTCTTCAGTAAATCTTAAAAAACCAATTTTACTAAATATAAGATGCAGGTACCATATTCTTCCATATAGGATGGTATCTACCATGTGTTACAAATTAAAGTCAAATTATAACATGCTAGGTGGTGTGATATAAAATCACCTTTGAAAATACATAAAATAGAATCTCCACAGTGGCTTAAAAGTTATAAAGCACTTTCTTGTCTAACGAAATCTCACCAAAATGGCACAAGTGTTCACTATTTTTTTAGGTAACAGATGAAAAATTGACTTGTTGAATGTGACATAGATAGGAAAGCTGGCTTCTGATTTCACTCCGCGAACATAGGATTTATAATGCTAATCCAGTTGTTTGAAGGTAGAAGAAGGTCTGAAAAGTTTAAAAGACATGGTGTCTGTGGGTGCTGAGGAGCTCCATTTCTAACATAAGAAGCCCTTGCCCAAGACTTCAGATTCTGCAGTCTTGAGAAAGGTAGGCCCGTGTTTGTCATGCTTCCTTATTTGTGGCCATAATGATGTCCCAGAATGCTTTACATATTTTCTTCCAGCTAATGTAATGCCATCAGGGTGATGGGAGCTCATTTTGCTAGAGGTAGCATACCTCAGCATCTTTGGTTCAAATATCATGCCTAGAGATTGGCAAGGGACCAGATTGGATAACACTAACATAAAAACCTGCTACTCATCACAAATGGTGGCAGGCCTAACTACTGAGCTGGAGATGCTTACATAACAAGCTGTTGATGGGCCCCCAACTTCTCAATTCATTTGGCACGTTCAGGTCTATTGTCCAAATCTCCTTCAGCAAAACTCAATGAAGCACGGAACAATGATTCGCTATGGGAGGATACAGATGCCAGACAACCTGGGTCCACACAACCCTAGCTAAAAGGCTTCATCCTTCACACTTTACCTCCTCTTGCATCACAGCCAGAAGGTTGAGCCCATAACCGCAAGGATGGGCACAACACACCCTGAGCTGTTCTTCTTCTAGGAAAAACAAGTCTCTGGATGGGAACATTTTTTAGTTCTATGTTATCTTTGCCATTCCTTATGTTCAACAGCACTGTTTGTCTTGGATAAAGTTGTTCTTGGGCTGAGGCGACTACCTTGCTAAAGAAAAGGTTTCAGACAGCCAAGTTAGGAAGTTCTCTTTGTCAAATGGCTTAAAATGCATTCATTTTTTTAAAGTGGAAGATTTAGAAAAGGAATATCATCCGACAGATGCTCTATTTGCTTACAAATATCATGTAAGGGTTTGGAGGATGTCAATAACTGGAACCGACTGATAAATATTATAAAGAAGAATTTATTGAATGAATAAGGGGTTTGGGATGGCACCAAACTAGAAAAGTTTAACATAGGGCACATGGAAGGGGCAGGAACCCAGAAATAGATTTTAAGGGATAATCTTCCTAGAGCTCTTCCCTCAAATGACTGAAATTCAGGGCTAGGTTCCCAGTATCAACATGGTGGTTCACAACCATCCTTAACTTTTTCCAGACCTCTTTTCTCCTCAGCAGGCACTCATGTATGCAGTGCATATGCACACATGCAGGTAAAATAGTAACATACACAAAACAAAGTAAATAAATCTAAAAATATAAGAGACCTCCATCTTGTCATACACACCAAATGGGCACATTCATACATGTATACATGTCTGCACATACAAACATACATCCTAACACTCTATTTTCTTAACATTCAAAGAATATAATATCATAACACAATATATTAATTTTGATGAAAATGGATAAAGACAAAAGAGATCCAGAATTCAGTTTTATCTCCAAGGAAGCTTACTCCCCAAGGACCTGAATAAATCAGTAATTAGTGGGGGAGATAAAAAAGAAAAACACCTTTTTTTTTTTTACTATGTATCTCAAGGATTCAGGCAGAGTGTTGTGAGCCTGTGCTTGTAAGCATGGGTTTTCCTGGGTTCCTGACACAGCTTGCAGTTAATGAGTATTTGTTCCCATTATTCTTCCAGGACTCACCCCTCCCTATCCTTTATTGCCCGCTCATAGCACATGAGGACAGGGCCAGGAAGTACTCTTACCCAGTGTTTGTCTTGTTTTCATTGCTCGGCTCTGCATCATGAACTGTACTTTCTTCCTCCCTGTAGGCTCTGAGGGCGTGAACATGTGTGTAGGTCCGTAGATCACAGAGCTTGTCAGGTCTATGGTATAATGGGACCAACAGGGAATGCCACCAGCCGCAAAATCCCACAAAGAGGCGCAACCTCCGTAGGTTTCTAGGTCAGAACTTACTCTAACAGAGTGAGCCGTGCAGGCTCCTTTATATAGCAACTTGTTTAATTAAGATAACAGATGTTACTATTATACAAGTCCTAGTGAGCCACACTTTAATTGGACATTCATTCACATGGCTTCTGACTGGTAAAAACCAGTTCAAACAACCACTTCCCTGCCATGGGTGTTTTTCCCACTACAATTAAATTGAATAAACAATGCATTCGGTGTACATTCATTTAAATGAGACAGTTTTAATGGTACAGGAGTTTAATATGAACAATAATGTTAGAACAGAATAATTTCCTGGTTTAAAAGGCAAGTTGAGTTTTCTGTTGAATCCATCTATGGACTCTGGGCTAGGTTGACAATTAGCTTGTGGGGAAAAATAGCAAAGAAAGTCTTCACTTGGGTGGTGTTTGATGTCTCATATTTATAACGAGAGAGAGAGAGAGAGAGAGAGAGAGAGAGAGAGAGAGAGAGAGAGAGAGATCTGCTTATCTGCTTGCAGCTTTTATGTTCAGATTTTAATATAATAATCTGGATTGGAAAGAGGGATAATTGACAGCCTGTCATTCCTGTCAGTGTGCTAGAGAAATCAACGACAAGACACATACCTGAGAGTACACACACACACACACACACACACAGGCATACACACACACATAAATACACACACACACACACACACACAGGCATACACACACACATAAATACACACACACACACAGGCACACACATGCATTCATATACAATTTAACAGTATTGTAATGGTTAATCTTGGCTGTTAAGTTGTACAAATTTGGGGTCAACTAAGACATGCTCACAGGGCACTGTGGGAAGTTTTGGGAAAATTGAAAGAAGAAGACTTGCTGTGGGACTGTAGTGGCCCAGGATTATGGAGAAAGATGCTAGGAGAGCTTCAGTCTGGGATGCCTCAGATGAGGATGGCTGGGATAAGCTCCCTGCCCCCTCTCAACCTGGCACCATAAAGTCTGCTGCCCTACCATCAACCCTATGAAAATTTATTACCCTGACTGTTATCAGTCTTCACTCCTTGTTTGACCTGATATGGTTCCTCCTCCTCCCCTGACCCTACAGCCCAAGTATTCAGATGAAGCATCTTCCAATACTCCTGCCCGGGCCAACTGTGCATGGCCACACAAACCTTGCCCCAGAGTTTCTGACTACCTACCCAGGGGCATAAATACCCTCCTTCAATAAACTGAATCAGATCTCCAAAGCTGTTCCTGGGTGGGTGGGTGTTCTTTGCCTGTGTACTCACTGCTGACCAAGATTCTGGCTGCACCCACCCTCCAGGTTATGCTTCCTTCCCTCCAGCCCAGCAAGGTGTGCAATGGGGCCTGGCTACTCAAGGAGGGAAGAGAACACAGGGCTGGCAACTTTCCTGAGAAGAGGCAGCACCCTAGAGGTTGCTAACTTTGAAGGCTGCAGTACTCCACTTGTGTGTTTTTGCTCTTTGCTGGTGTGTGCATCTACTCTATTGCTACTGCTATTGTCATCCTCCACAATCCCTGGATCACCAGGATTCTCCCAGGCCTTCATAAATGAGCAGGGACTGCTGAGGTTTTTAGCCTTGTGCACTGAAAAACAAGCGGCTGGGTTTTCAGCCTTTCTGGCATGCAGACAGTCTGGATTATAAAAGCCAATCTAATAAATTCATGTGTGTCATATGTCAAGTATATCTGTTCTGCTCCTTCAGAGAACTCTGGTGGATGTAACTTGTTCTCAAGGAATGAAAAAATTACAGTATTTATTTAACCTCCTGAGGGAAATTTCTAAGGCCATATTCGACTTCTTCATTAGTTGAGGAGTTGTAAAACTCTCTTGATCTTTCCGATTACCACCAGAAGCACGGACAAAGGGGCCAGTTCAGATACAGACTTTCAAATATTAGTGGGCACAGAGTTCAGCCAGATAATAACAAGAAGAAATGGTTGAGGAATTTTTAAAACAGTAATTAAAAACAAATTCAATCTATTACCGAAGCTTTGTAGAGTTTTACAGTTACAAGGTTTTATTTTTAACCTGTGTGTTGCAAGGTACCCTCAACTTTATGTTCTTGTCTCTTTTTTTTTTCAAATCTTCATTGCTGTCACTGAGTTTTATTTTCTTTAAAAGAGAAAACAAATTTTATGTTGGGCAGTGACAGCTCACACCTTTAATCCCAGCACTTGGGAGGCAGAGGTAGGCAGATCTCTGAGTTCAAGGTCAGCCTGGCCTACAGAGTGAGTTCCAGGGAAGCCAGGGCTACACAGAAAAAAAACCTATCTTGAAAAACCTAAAATAAATAAAATACAATTATTTCCTATGCATGAGTAGTTTGCATAGATGTTTGAGTACCAGATATGTGATGGTGCCTCTGGAAACCAGAACAGGGGCATCTGCTCCTCTGGAGCATCGGAGTTCAACCTTCCTGATGCTGCAGCTCTTTAATACAGTTCCTCATGCCGTGGTGACTCCGTGCCCCCCAACCAGAAAATTCTTTTTGTTACTACTTCATAATTGTAAATTTTTGCTATTGTTATGAATCACAATGTAAATATCTGATATGTAGGATATCTAATATAAGACTCCCAAAGGGGTCAAGACCCATAGGTTGACAACTACTATTTTAGTGTTACAGACATTTGTACACTGCCCTATGGGTACGTGGAATGAAGCCAAGGTCTTCTACAAGCACAGCAAGTGTTCTTTAACACCAAGCCATCTCTTCACCTCCTAGATTTTAAAATCATAGTTTTACTGCAACAGCAAGAATACAACCGATACTGGAAGAGCAATGGTAAGTGGTCACTGGTGCTGCATCTTGACATGGGGACATAGATCACATGACTAAATAGAGTTCTCATGCCAAAGGTAAAATGGAAGTTTTCCAACCAGCTACTGTCATTTAGATGTGCAGACTACTGCTGGTTCTGAAGAGGAGTCAGAAGTCTGGATACAAGACACATTTTACAATGTGCTTGTGGGAACCTCATTTAAAAATAGGAAACACTGAACAGAGCTAATGTACTAAGCTCTTTAAAGAAAGTTAATGGGGCTGGCACAATAGATAGAAACACTTAAAAACAGACCTAGAGACCCCAGTTCACCTCCTAGATGCCACAAGCAGCAGAAGAAAACTGATTGTCTAGAGTTCTCCTCTGATCCCACTCCCCCCTGCCACACACACACACACACACACACACACACACACACACACACACACACACTGTGGTACATGTGCACCTTTATTTTCCCACACTTATATACACAATAGTAAATACACAAAATAAGTAAGAATTTGGAAATGAAAGCTAGAATTGATGAATGCTTCACTAGGTAACTTTCAGACCTTCTGGTGGTGTCATTCAAGGTTTCGAACTGGTATTCTTGCTAGATATTTTAATTGTTTTACAGTGGGAAGATGAATCATTAGTTTGAACACACTGTTACACCAGCATATACATAGCAATAGTTAGAGACCTCTATTAAGTCATCTAAGCACAGTTGTTCAGTAAATATAAAATTATGGTGCTGGACACCAGTGTCTCCTATACGTTGGAAAGCTATATGAGAAAGAATATTTGGCAGGGTTTTCAAATGTGTTCCCTTGCCTGTGATTCCTGTACACCTTTGCACTCCTAGGCCATTTCTTCTTCCTTTACCTCCTCTGATTTCACAATGGTTTTCTTAAGCAATGGGCATACTCAGGGATGTTGTGGCAACAACAGACCAGAAATCATGTTCTGTCTGAAAAGCTTCATCTAAGTCTAACTAGATCTGCATAATCAGAGTTGAAATGGTTCTGTGAATAGATGCATTCTTCAAAGATGATGGGACTTTCTGAGTATTCTCATACTTTTATTGCACACATATATAAATTATAAAAACATTTCATTAATAAAATATTCTATCCAACTTTTGAAAGTTCCCAAATGAGTCTAGATGAACAAACACATTCTGTGAGTGTTGTGTTTTATAAAATGATAAGGAGAGAAGAAATATGTTTGCTGGAGGCAAGATATGGTATGGGGGAAGGGGGTGCCTCTGAGGACCCATGCTGAGGAATCCCTTTCCCTTTTGCGGTACCAGCCACACCACAGTATAGTATAGAACAGAGTTTATTCAGGGCATAGGGAGGGGAGTTGAGAGAAGGGAAGAAAGAGAGAGAAGAGGAGAGGAGAGGAGAGGAGAGGAGAGGAGAGGAGAGGAGAGGAGAGGAGAGGAGAGGAGAGGAGAGGAGAGGAGAAAAGAAGAGGCTGGCTATGAGCACATAGGGGCAAGGGGAATGGAGAGAGAAGGGGAAGAGGGTAAGGGAGCAAGTGCAGCAGAAGGGGCAAGCAGCCCCTTTAATAGTGAGTCAAGCATACCTGGCTATTGTCAGGTAACTATGGGGCAGAGCCTAGACTAAATACCAACAGTGAGGTGTGCATGTGTATGTGTGTGGGAGGATGTACATATGATATGTGTCTCTGTGTGTACAAGCTCATATGCATGTGTGTGTGTATGTATGAAATGTTATCTTTAATCTATTCTCTTTTGAAGGCATTGCTTGACAAAAATCTTTTTTTTCACAACCACCCTACACCAATGTTAACTATGTGATTTGCACTTTTAGTTACTGCCTCTGTTTTCTATTCAAAGAAAAAAAAGAGCATTAAATTGTTTTTTGTTAACATAGCCCAAGAGGAAGGTAAAGGGGGTAGTCTTCTTAACCTTGTGGAAATGTCTGATTTTCTTTCTTATTTTCTTTGCTTCTTTTCTTTTTTCCACTTACTTTTCAACATAGATGACACATTATCAATAACTTCACCCAGGATGAACAAATGGAACAAGATGACTGATAACCTTGAACAGAAGTTGAGGAAGACAGTGCAGTTGTTGGATGTGGAGGCTGGCACACAACTTTAAGAAGCAGGGAGATGTATGGGAAAGAAGGAGCAGAAAACTCATGGACAGCAAAGCCCACAGTCAACAATCAGCAAGACTGTGTGGATCACTGAGTTGGCTTTCTGATGAGAAAGAGTTGAACCAACGCAATTACATGAGGACTCATACTTTGATTCCTTGCCAGATATCATTCTCTACTGTTAGATTGTATTTTGAACATGGCATGAAATCCATGAAGATATTTCCAGGCATCCCATAGAAGATTAACTGGTGGACATCCTTAGAAAATGAGTGGCTTCAGATAATTTCTCCATCCTAAGGGTATCATTTAGCCAATCATATCACAATATTACAGAGATCTCCATCTGGATTCTTACTTCAGGAACAATGCATCTCACCCTTGACCTTGACGCAAGGATAGTGTTTGATGACCCTTCCCAGCTGTGTCTCTCCCTGACTTCTCATCACAAAGCTTACATTGGTTATAGCAGATGGTATGAGGTCAGTAGGAAACTGACCCACTTGCTTCTGGTGGCTATATTTCTGGAGCTTCCAGAAGAATTGGTTGGATCCTTACTTGCAGCCAACTAGCACAGCAGTGTTTCTTTGCCTTCCTTACCTCCCTACTAGTCTATCCCCAGAGAGCATAGCCCATAAAGTTTTATGTTGTAGTTGCTTTGTACAAGGTTCCAGCAACTATAAGGTAATGTTAATATTATGTCTTATTTCAGATATTTTTAAAATAAGAATTAAAGTCATTTTTTGGAGATTGGAGACTAGAGAGCTTACACTCAGTGCTATGATTTTGCATTGTTTTTAGCAAGTGTTTAACAATAGTCTAGTACAGGAAAACAGATTGCATTATCTATTCAGAACTAAGATGTTAGTGGCTCTGTAGAGGAGCAGAATGATAAAGCACAGAGAGGTGGACCTGCCTTAGATAGCCAAACACAATACTATTCATACACAGCTGTTGTTAGGTGTTTGCTTACCTTTTGTTTTTGAGACAGGGTTTCTTTGTATAGCCCAGACTGTCCTGTAACTAGCTTTACAGACCAAGCTGACCTCAAACTCACAGAGAGCCACCTGCCTTTGTCTCCTGAGTGCTAGGATTATAGGTGTACGCCACCACCACCCAGCTTGTTTCTTGGTATGTTTTAATCTATACTAGTGTGATCACAACAGCCACCTGCCTTTGTCTCCTGAGTGCTAGGATTACAGGTGTACGCCACCACCACCCAGCTTGTTTCTTTGTTTATTTTAATCTATACTAGTGTGGTCACAACAGTAAAAAGGAAACATAAATTTAAAATCCAGCTATAGTAACATGTTGTTGTTAATATCAAATTTAATAAAGTAGCCACTATGTTTTTGTTGGTGTATAAGGAGATATAGCACACACCACCAAAGCAAACAAAGCTAAGACAAACAAATAATAATTCATTAATTCTGTGGGCCAAGTTCTTACCTTGCAGCTTATTTAAATGAAATAGTAAACCTTATTAGGAATTTCATTAGGAATTAAAGATTGTTGAACAGTTTTTAATCAATAAATTTCTTTTTATAAACTATGTTACTGTGATTCTATTATAAGACAACCATGAACACAAATACATAGAAATAGAAGGTAAAGAATGAGATATACCCTTCTAGCACATCTCACTAGTGAACTACTACAACCAGATTGCACCTTCTAAAATCCAAGACAACTATGAACATGGATGAATCCATTCCTGAGAGTAACATTCTCATGACCCAAGCATTTCTCAATGGTATTATCAGCTGAGCAGTAAATCTTCAACACATAAAGGAGGGGCAATCATATCTAAACCAAACTTCCAAGTCAGTTGCTAGAGAATTGTCTGTGGTCACTTAAAATATTATACTATAAAATATATTAATGTAGATAATATCTCTATAGGCACAAAAGATGCCTATAGAATGAAGTCACCTATGATAAGCTGAGGTGAACAAAAGACAGTTCACTGAGTTAACTTACTACTTACTAAACATTCATCTGTTAATAACTTAGTCACTGTAGACTATTGGTCATTTTTTCTCCTGATCACTTGACTGACTAGAAGCTGTCACTCACAAACACTGCACAGTATCATCAGATAAAACTTATGGTCAATTACGAGCCCAAGAAAAGATTCAGATTCATATCCAGAGTACAGTTTCTATCTACTGGATGGATATGTTTTTGTGTTATCACAAACTTAGACCATTGCTTTTTTGTAGACCATCTGTGTTTGTTAATCTGCATAAATCATGAGATCAACAAAGACACTGCAGCTAAGAATTTTCTGAGTGTTATTTCTTCCTCCATGAAATTTCTGCTTCGTTATCCTTGAGAGCGCTACAACCAAAGCCCTCTTTGTCCTGTGCTAATTGTAGCCTTGAATTGTTCACACTATCATTTATTTATTTACTAATTGATTGTTGTGACAGGGTTTCATATGCCTGAGGCTAGCCTGGACCTCAGTACGTAGCCAAGGTAACTTTGAATTTCTGAACCTTGAATTTCTGACCCTCCTGCTTTTACATCCTGAATGTAGGGACTATAGACATCACACATCAATGGTGCAATCGTAGGGATCAAATGCACGGCTATGTGCATGCTAATCAAGAAGTTTATTGGCCTATATCCATAGCTCTCCATACTATTATTTTACATAGACATGACATTTTTTTTCAGTTTAGTTATTCATTTATAATATCTGGTTTAACTTTCCAAAAAGGAGAGTGACACAGCTTGTACCAAGTTTCCCTTATCTTGGGTCTGTGGATACCAGACAGTGATGGTCAAATGTCTCATAATTATGTTCTCTCATGTGGGATTTGTACTGTCATAACATCTTTAAGGTAACACTCCCACTTTGTCCTTCCGATTCTCTTTGGATTTTTCAACCATGTATGCCTGGTTTAGATGGATAACACACAGACAGCTGCATCTTGTTCTCTGTTTAGCAATTTAATCAGCATATTTTTTCTAACCAGTCTTTATTATAATTCTAGGCATGAAATTTCACATCAGAATCACTACAATAAATGAATATACATTTAGTTCATTTAAGATTTAAAGTATTTATTTATTTAGCTATCTGTAACCCTTAGTCCCTTGAATATTCTGTGTAATAACATTCATCTGAAAATATATTTAGATATTACAATTCTAAGATATTATCAATACAATTTTCTGGTTAAATGTTCTGAGAAGACTGTACTCCAGAAAGTTCAAATTGTATTTCTATTACTGTTTGATTAGTTCGAGGCAGCTATAAGCAACCGATTATGAGTGGTGGGTACTCTGGTCCTCTGGAAGACAAGCCAATGCTCTTAAGCAATAAGTCATCTCTCGAGCCTAAGATGTGTGTAATCTTTGAAACTGTACAGTTTTAACTATGTTCCCTAGATGTATATCTTTGTTTGGGTAGTAAAATAGATATAATTGAACATGTGAATCATGCTGAATGTATTGCTGTGTTGAATTTCATTGTAACATTTATACCTTTGTTCTGATAATCCTCCACTATTCTAACATTTATCTCCAATTACTTTTATCATTGCTATTGCTTTTACTTTTCTATAATACTTCTTTATGAGTCTTTGTGTTGTGTGATTCCTCTATTTATTCAACACGTACTTCCTAACACTGCAAATTCTATTCCTGTGGTGATGAACAAGCAGGGCTGGATGCATGGGAGGTCTGTCCTCATACAGCTTGCAGACAGTTCAGGAATACAGATAACTGTCAAGTAATCTAAGGCATGAATGAGTTACTACAAACACAGAAAAATGGGAACAAAGAATTGAAGAAAACACATGCTGATGATGTGTTAGTGTCATGGCAAATTTCTATTATCAACTTGACTGGATTAGAAAAACACCTGGGGAATTAATGTGTCAAGATTCTGGATATGCCTGCAAAGACTTTAACAGAGAAAATTGAGGGAGAAAGATCCATTGAGACTGTGGTGGACATTTTCTTTCTCTGATTCTTGATCATTCCAGGTCCAACAAGATGTAAACAAGACACCTTAGGCTCCTGCCATCACACATGACCTGGTTCCCTGCATTTCCTTCCCTATTATGATGAATCTGAATTTTCTTAAACCATGAGCCAAAATAAATTCTTCCGTCATTATATTGCTTTTTTTTCTTTCAGGTATTTTATTATAGCAATTACAAAAGCTGCCAGTTCAGTTGGGAAATAAGGTCCACATAGATGCCTTTTGGTTGTTTTGTTTTAACAATTAGCCGTGAGCTAGATTTTTCTTTTATAAGTCCATTTGGCCATGAGGCTGATAATTGTGAGCAAGCACAGAAGAGCAATAAGTGGTGGCTACTGCGATGGCCCAGGGAAAATGCTGGTGGTTGGGCCAGGGAACTGAGGATGTAGAGAGGCAGGAGAAAGATACTTATCTTTGAGAGAAGAATTGATAAACTTCACTAATATATTAGATATGCAGGATGGGAAAACAAAACAATCAATAATTTCCAAGCTTCCAACTCGAACTATGAGAGGAAGGTTATGTGTAGCTAGGAGGAGCCTGGGTTTCAGGGCAGAGGTAGGTAGCTAGGATAAATTGGTCAGGGGATGGTTTTGAACAAAAGTTTGAGAGGCAACAACAGTTAGAGTTTATAACCAGTAGGGATGCTCTCTCAAGAAAGACAATGGAAGTGGAAGGAGCAAATCAGGTAGTGTAGATGAGAAAGGTGAAGTGTAAGTGGAATAGTACAGTAGAAAGTGAGAGGGAAGGAAGGCCTGATGCTGTGAGAAGGAGGATGTGTGCAGGAAGGGGCAAAGACCTTGAGACAATGAGAAAGAGAGACATCGATTTTGAGGTGCATTGTTGTTGTCTGAGTCAAAATACATTGTAATCCCCTCAAAACATTTTTCATGACAGTTGGGAGCATCCAACTTCAATTTTCTTTTCATAACAACTGTATACTTTGGAACAAACCACCTCTCTTTGGAATAAAAACTTTAAGATCAAATCAATATGAGGGAAAGTGGATGTTATGAAAGCAACTAAAACCCATAAAATGTTCAATTGTATTTCTATAATACTAATCAGAGAAACACTCTAAACCAGTGACTCACAACCTTGCTAATGCCATGACCCTTTAATATATTTCCTCATGTTGTGGTGTCCCCCAACCATTATTTTTGCTACTTTATGAGTATAGTTTTGCTACTGTTATGAATTTCAATATACATATGTGTCTTCATATGGTTTTTGGAGAATTAAGAACTACTGGTCTTAATCTAGTGAGAGCTACTGGTCTAGACCTTTTCTTCTCTTCTCTCAAGCACACAAACATTTCCATGACTAGACTTTAACCCTCTGTCCCCGCCTCTCTTTGTTAAGGTAACATTACATGAAACTTCTCAATGCCCTTTCTTACACTACACTTGTTCATTAGTCCTCTGAAGGCTCATGAGGTGAAGCCATGATCACCAGCCTATAGTATAAGTGGGAAGTGGAAAAATGTTTAGAAGATGGAGCTGAGTGTTAGTAATTTAGAGGTTATATAACAGAGTCCTGACTCTTTTTTCTAAACTTTTGTTTTCTTCTTCTTCTTCTTCTTCTTCTTCTTCTTCTTCTTCTTCTTCTTCTTCTTCTTCTTCTTCTTCTTCTTCTTCTCCTTCTCCTCCTCCTCCTCCTCCTCCTCCCCCTCCCCCTCCCCTCCCCCTCCCCCTCCCCCTTCTCCTTCTCCTTCTCTCTTTTTTTTCACAGTCCAGTTGTTATCCCCCTCCTAGTCCACCCTCTGACAGTTCCTCATCCCATTGCTCCTCCCCTGTATCCAAGAGGATATCATACACCCCACTCCACCAGACCTCCTACCAGACATGTCTTTTAAAACATTTTGGAAAAAAAAGTGTGTGTGTATGTGTGCGTGTGTATCTGTGTGCATGTATGTAAATATACATCCAAAAAGGCAGTCAAATTCCCTAGAGCTGAAGCTAGAGGTAATTGTGAGCTGTCTGATGGGGATGCTAAGTATCAAATGCTGGTCTTCTGTAAGCCCTCTTAACTCCCAAGCTCTTTCTCCAGCCCCGCCTCAGGCATTTTGATACAGTAATGAAAACCCCAGGAACACAGTGCCCCTGAGCTCACACTTAATCACCTCTACAACCTCACAAACTCTATCATCATACAATATTTTCCTTAAACACCTCAGTTCCCACTAGTATGTCTTTTTATCGTTTAAAAAATAATATCGATCCTGATTACAGCTGCTTAATATCCAACTACTGTAGCATTTCCTTCACTGGAAGTCTTTATTTCAAGGTTAATATTAGCTTTGTCATCATCCTCGCCCCCTCCTCCTTCACACACATACTTATGTTGTGATCTTCAACTTTTATGGCCATAAGGTGGTGCCTGACACTATTGATCACTACCTATTTATTATCTTTAGAATTTCAGAGCATACCTATTTCCTTGTTCTCCTGGTAGGTTTCTGGCAAACCTTTGTTTTTCTCTGTCATGACCTTATTTCAAATGAGTCTGGCTAGAACCTTTTTGTGTAGCATTCTCAATCACTGAGCATATTCATTCACACCACTTCAAAGGTGGTTTGGAGAGGCACATTTCTCATCCTGCTCTTTCCAATCTGGCATTGGCAAGCTTGAGCAGCATATACTCCATGAGTAGTGGGACATTTGTAATCGCTTACTAATCTCTTGTTTTGGGGGAAAAGTGAGTTTGAAGTATGCCAATTCTCGTGGTGCCAATAACATCACTGGGTCTAATTTCAAGTTACCAGAGGGACTGATATCACTGGACAGAGAGCTGAGACGAAAGGTGCATAGTCAGCTCTTGTGAGTCTAGGTGAGCAGACTCCAGCCCACTAATAGATAATCAAATTTTCAAACCCAAAAGACTCAAACAATATCCACTACCTAGCCAAACCAGTTAGTGCAGGTTTTCCAGAGATTATGAATAGGTATAAAGAAATCTTTCTTCTCTCTCTCTCTCTCTCTCTCTCTCTCTCTCTCTCTCTCTACCCCCGGTTCTTTCTCCCCCTCCTCCCTTCCCCTCCCTTCTTCTTTAAGCATCAGGCCCACTCTTGACACATACATAACAGTTTGCATAAGAGATCTATCTTAGAGAGAATATTATATCCTATCAAATAACTCCCTCTCAGAGCTATGTTTTTAGCCTTTCTGAGTTACTGTATGTGACAAGAAGCATGAAATGCTAAATAATTTATACTAATATTATCATTTATTTGTTTTCTTTAAAAATTTAAAGCTCTCATTCTGTAATATAATTGTGTTGTTGAATTACAAAATACTTTTATGCTTCAGAGATTAGCAGGAAAGATTGCATATAATCTCTCTCTCTCTCTCTCTCTCTCTCTCTCTCTCTCTCCTTAATAGAGACTTTTAGCACCACCTGGAATTCTCATCAGGCAATCTAATTCTGCTATATGAACCCTCTAGGTGCCATATGCTGTAGTTGTATAGAGAGCCAAGAGTTACACTAATTAGTTCATTTGGCAAAGGGGACTTAGGAATACCATGATGGATATTTACTAGAAGGATCATAATTGACTATGGCATATCTGTTATTGAAATATGAAGGTGAAACTATACAACAGAAAAATCAGGGCCCAAAACAGTGTGTGATCTCAGATCTTCAATATTTACATAATACATCAAATAAATTTTTCTTTCTGGAGATGGCAAAGTCAGATGGCAAACTCTTCCACTGAATGGCCTTGCTTCCACTGAATAGGAAGACCAGTTACATCACTTTGGTTCTAATTGCTCTTAATTATACGCCACTTGGGTTTTGATATTTTCATGATCACTTAAACCCATTTGACTATACAAAGCTATTTCATCTGAACAAAGGCACTGCTGAGATAATTCAAAGATTTCATTTACCTCTTCTCCAAGGGGGTTAGCTGGTTCTGACCCAGCCTTAAAATCAAGCCATTACCCCTGTCCCCTGCAACTTTCTGCAACTATAAGCCTTATGGATACAAAGACTGCCAATCCAACATACTATTGATATTAAAAGCACTATCAATTTCCCACTGTTCTAAAAGGGAGGTAATAAAATGATCTATTTTTACTAGTGATTTTTTTGCCTTATGACTAGATTCCAGATGCTATATGCAGTGCAGAGAAATATAATTATTCCATCTTCTAGCAGCATTTATGAATTCATGGATCTTGTGATATCTGAGACACGGATTCAATTCCTAGATCTAGCACTGAGAAGCTCTACAAGCTTGTATAACACAGATGCACTGCCAGGCCCTGGTTAGCGTTAACAACAGCACTAACCTCATAACTTGTTCATAAGGATTGAAAAGGATCTCATAAAATATTCAGCAAAGGTCATAATAAAGATCCTTAAACATGTAATAATGAATTGGGAAGGTTTGAAAATGTTCATTTTTTAAAATTGAGACGTATATGATGGCCACAAGGCAACCAAGAAAGACATCACTACAGCCAAAGTAAGAAGTTTCCTGACTCTCTAAGGTTCCTGATGTCTAAGATTTATTCATGAATGCAACAGTGACAGAGAGTGATCAAAGTCTCATTTCAGCTTAATGGCTGGAGATTCCCCAGGGCTTCCTGCAGCCAAGCTGACACACCATGTTTCTGTCACTATTATTTTGTATCCATCAATATTACTTCATAATGTCAACACCCTCTCTGTAAACTCATAGCGTCTTCTTTTTAGGATGATTCTATTTCTCCCATCTAAACTCTGCAGACATTGAGTCTACCCTACACTCGTTTCTTGTACTTAGGTGACTTGCTAATGTCTGTCACCTAATACTGCATGTTTGTGAGTGCTAATATGCACACACAGCCTCTCTGTTGTCTGCTTCTTTATAAGGATCACTTGCTATGACAGACTCATATTCTGTTGGGAGCCACTATTGGCAGGTCCTGCCTGCCAGGGATGGTATCTTTACTGAGTGTTTCCTAAGCACCATTGTTTGAGATGGTTGGACTCTATTACGTTAATTTGTGCTTTGTTGGTGGTTTTTAAATTGCTTCATGGGTGTATTGTTGCAATAATAATGTTTTATAAAGCCCTAGGAAGCAAGTCTCATGATTTCTCTCTTTTCTCTCCTGAGCTGGATATTTTATGAACATAAAATTAAAAGAAAGTCACTATGTAAACCAGCTGGGGTGATTGTGGGTCCCTGACAAGGGGTGCGTTTCTAGCTTGTCTTTGCTTTGCTGCAATGTTGAACTGGTCAGAGATGTGGGGACCATGGCCAGTTTTCTGTTTGCCCTGCTGCTCTGTCAGTTTTTGCCTCCTGTGCCTTCATGTTTAAAGGCCCCACCCTTGCTCTAATTTCTCCAAGGGGTTCATGTCATTCCAATAGAAGCTTCCTTAGCAAAAGTCAAGAGCTCTTGCTCGAGAGAGCCAAGGGAAATAAGTCGGGGCTCCAACCAAATTTCCTTGCCCTTCACTTTGCATTAGATGGGCCCAATGGAAGTGACAATTTAATCAAAAGTATAAGCACAGGAAACCTAAATAAAGTCAAAATAAAAAAAGTAACCCAGCCAAAGGGAGGGGCATGTAGCTTTGAGGATGCTTTCCTGTGCTCTGTCTGTCAGACAGAACAGCCTTTGGGAAACTTTTTCTTGTAAAGGACTAGACAGTCAGCATTTCAGGCTCCAGGAGCTGAGTTTCCATTGGAATCAGTCAGCTTTGTGCTTCTGGTGTGAAAACAGCCGTGGATGGTTAAGCAATGAATGCACATAGTTGCCTTTGATAAAGCGTCATGTGTGGACACTGAATTTTGACACCGATGCAACTGTTGGGTGTCACAGAATGCCGTTTTCCATCAGATTCATTTCACAGGTTTCAGACTACACAGACAGAAGCAGAGGGCAGTGTCCAGCTTGTGGACTCTAGTTTCCCTCTAGGAAAGAACATTTTATGAAGATATGTCCTGTGTAAAGACTTTTTGTGTGGACAAAACAGCTGTTTGAAGAAACAAAAGCAAACCAGTGTGACTGAGGAGATTAAATAGAGTCTGTGAGATGGAGAGATGGTCTAGGCCAGTGGTTCTCAACCTCCCTAGTGCTGTGATCTTTAACACAGTTCGTCCTGTTGTGGTGTCCCCAACCATAAAGTGATTTTGTTGCTACTTCACAACTGTAATTTTACTACTGTTATGAATCATAATGTAAATGCAGGATATTTGATATGTGACTTTAAAGGGGTTGTGAACCACAGGTTGAGAAATGCTGATCTAGAGTCTTCTAAGACATGGAATACCCTAAGGATATGGGGGGATACTAACACAGACTCACCTAGGAAACACAAAATATCCAGTCTTCTGGGTCCATCTCAGAATTTGTGAAAAATTAGGATTTGGACATACATACATCTACACACATGTATGCATATGATATATACTCATATATAGTACATGAATGTATCCATACAAGCAAATGAGTATATATGTATGTATTATGTATATACTCTATCTATCTATCTATCTATCTATCTATCTATCTATCTATCTATCTGTTTGCATGTATATGACATAAATGTATATGCAGGTACATGTATATATGATGTGTATATGATATATGTATATGTGCTCATATATGTATATATGTATATGATACATGTATATATGCATATGTGTATGTGTATATGTATATGACATAAATGTGTATGTATATGTGGATGTTCATGCTATACACTGGTAGAGAAGCCAGAGGAAGATATCAGATGACATGCTCTGTTACTCTTTGACTTATTCCTTTGAGATAGTGTCTCTCATTGAATATATATCTAGAGAGGTGGCTAATAAACCACAGTAATCCCCCTAACCCTGCTGCTAAGAGGAATTGTTGTCACAGGCATGTGTGTGGCCAATCCATCTTTTTATACAAATACTGGCTCAGGCTATTCTATATCAAGCACTCTTAACCAGTTCAGCCACCTGCTCAGCCTGAGACTTGATATATCTCTGTTAGTGTTGGTACAGCCAATAGGTACGAATATGGAGAGCTATAGTTGGGAAATACACCTGGGTCTTTGCTGTCTGTCAAGATGGAGAAATTCTGCCCCTGGGAAGCCTGGTGATTTCCTGGTTGGATGCACAGTAAGTCACAACACATGTTCTTGAGTACAACTGCCAAACTCAAATGACTAAAGATAGGATTCCTCCTCAAAGGAAGGGTAAAGAGCCATAGCAGTACCTTCCTAAACTCTGTCTGGTCCTCAGTGAAATATAAGCTCAGTTTGTCACATTGTGGTTTTGGTTTGTCATTGTTGTTTGTTGTTTTGTTCTGTTTGCTTTTATACTATGTTAAGAAACACCTCAGCTTTATTTCCAGTTAAAATATTCCATTCCCTTTCAAATAAATATGTTTTTAAACATTGCTCCTTATACTTAAATATTCCACCACCATCTTCACCAATCCCCTCCAAGAAGCAAACGCTTTGTCTGGCTGTTTTAGTAGTTAATTTTTCTGATTGCTCTGATGGCTCACGCAACAGAAACAACCTAAGGGAGTGAACTATTCATCTTAGCTTGTGGTTTCCATCTATCAAGGCAGGGAAGGCATAGCAGAATTCATATCTGCATCCGTGGTTAACATGAGGGTAGGGCTCCACACATCTTGGTGGCTCAAGAACCAGAGAACTCAGGCCAGAAGCAGGGCTAGAATTTAACCTCCCCTAGTAACCCACTACCATCCTTCCAAGCCTCACAATAGAAAGATGCCATAACCTCCCCAAAAAGCGCCATCAGATGGCAGGCAATTATTTAACCACTGTGCGGGAGATATCATATTCCAACCATAGGAGCTGATTTACTCACTACTTATGAAAATACTGAGTATCTACAGCATTCTGGGTACAATACAAGGGGCTACCTATGTGCTCTAACACCAATAACATCTCTCCTCTCAACCCTTGTGTCCTGTGAGGAGAAATGAATACTAGCTATTCATTTAAACAAAGTTTCTACAAGAACAGGATGAATAATCTTTGCCCTTTACATGACTGCAGACATTTTTTAGTCTCTCATTTTATGTCATCCACAGAACCCTGATTTCAATGACATTATGTCTATCATATTAAATATTTGTTGTACAGAGTGCAGAATGAGAGACGTGACAGGCATTTATTAAAATGAATTAATCAGAAGTCTGATGTGGGAAGCTATAGCATTTAGAAAACCCGGGGTGAGGGCTGGTCCCAAGAAAAGCTGCTAAGAGGTTTAGCAGTTTTAAGGTTAATATAAGGATCGAAAATGAAGAAAGGGGCCAAGGGCTTACTCTCTGGCTAGCAAAGAGAACATCCATATAAGAAACACTGAAAGGGACATTTTTAAAAGAAAACAAGCATTGCTTTTAGATTGTGGACCTGGTTTTACAGTTCCCCCAATGAGTTTCATATACGTTTGAGACCTAACCAATACTCAGCAGGTTGAGACAAATGGTCAGGTCAGTCTCAGGTGGTCACTCTCTTAGTGTGGTCAGTAAGTATATTCACCCTGACCATAATATTACATGATGTACTACATTAAGGTAGAGAAAACTGTTGTGGTAAATTTATGGCGTCTTCCAAAGGACCACACCATGAGTGAATGTGTCATAAGAAACATTTAAAAGAAGTCTCTCTACTCTTCATAACTGCACAGTAGTGCTAAAGCCCATAAGCATCCAAGCCACTCATCTATAGCTCCAAATCAGGCAAGCTGAGGTAACAGGTGAATATTCCAGAACTACATTTGCAGAAGTAGGATGAAGTTTATTTCCACCACTGTGCATGCAAAATTAAAGTGATATAGTACAGTCAATAAGCAGGGCAACAGATTCCATGAAGAGCCACGGTGCTTGCAGTTGCTTTGATGTTGTTTTGCCTCCAAGGCAGGATTTCCATTATTATGGAGATGAATTGCCTCTAATTATTGCAATAACATAATTGTTCCCTAGGGCAGAATCCCTAATAACAGAACAGTATAGCTCTGCAGCAACTGTACGAATTATCCTGAGGGCAGGTTTCTCATTAGGAGCACATATATAGACATTCTGCCTCCAGAAGAGAAACAGATCCCCGCAAGCAATAAGCTTCCCCTCCCACAATTGGCCTTCTGGGCAAATATCTGCCATCACATTTGTTGTCTTCAGACCTGAGTTTCACACCTTGCATACAAGGTAGAGTTTCACAGCCCTGTGCTAGGATTCCCTTCCATGTTTTACATGAATTTCAACTCTCTTAAATGCCTTTGGGAAAGCAGGCAAATTGAGGCCATGATCTGATTTCACCTTGGAGGCAGATGTCAGTGTCTCTAAAAAGACATGTGAACATGATTTTATTCCTATATGGATTCAGTGTTTTAACAGATTGCTAGCCTTCACTGGTTATACTGTGTAGGGCAGGCAAATCCAAATATGTGTTTCATTTCGAGAAGATATAGTGGAAATTCTAAATGCTTAATGTGGTTTTCCTGCCTTCAAAACTGGCCCACAGTGACCTAAACATGTTCTATCCAAAGTGATGGTAGGCTGCTAAATCAAACATCTCTTTGAGTAATTTGGTCAAACCTCTTTATTTATTTATTACTCTTAACTTGGCCCTATCTTTCCAACATTAGGTTCCACTTTGCAGATATGCCACATCCTCCCCCTTAACACCCTGGTAGTTGAAGAGATAAACTGTGGGACTGTGTAAGGGTATCCTGGTTCATGGCTGGACATGAGCCTAGAACCCCAAGACTCTATGTGAGAACTGGCAGGAATTTGTCCGTGCCCTCAGAACCCAGAATCCTGACTCGAAGTCTCATCTCCATAAGACATAATTGTTCAGTCATGTAGGCCATTACAGCCCCTCCCAAAGTGCACAGGTAGAGGGTGTGACTAGAGGCTTCAGGCTCTAGGGATTTACATACTAATGAAGGCCAGAGAGTGGAACAAATTAAGCATGCCTCCCCAGATCCTCCCCAGATCCTCCCCCTTTCTCCCTCCCTATTTAACTCGAGACTGCCCTGAGTATTGGGGGGCATACTTCCAGATCCATCCACCATCCGCCATGACAATAAACCCTTTTGGAACCAAGGACTTCCTCGTGTCATTGGGGCCTGCCTGCTGCCAAAGCCTCCAGCCGCTGGAACCCTAGACCTCCTCCTGCATGTGGGACCCACAGCCCGTGGAAAGCCTCTGGGACTCCTCCACAGCTACGGCCTATAATTTTTCCCACATTTGGCGCCTAATGTGGAGCCCAAACACCCATGGACTTCAACAACTGGGCCACCCCAGTCTACTACAGAACGCAGCTGAGCTTCCTGCTCTGCTCTGTTTGTCTGGTACTGTGAGGAATTGACTCAGTGAAGATTCTGTGCTCCACCCATGCTGACTGAAGCTGCAGCTGCTTAATCTCTAAACTGGAGGACCCCTGCATTCCAGCCATGAGGACTCACATCATCAAGCAACCTGGCCAGGCCACCGAGTCTGCTAAGCAAGTACTGTAACCAAATCTCTTCCACGGGTGCTGCTAGGGTCTCTTCCTTCCCCATCCCCCTCGTTTCTCTCGGCTGTGGGTTGTCCAGTCATGTACCCACATGCCCCTGTCTTGGTCCTTCAGCAGCCTCTAAGCAGTCTGAGAGCCCAAGGGCTTGAGACCAGTCAGTCTCCAGCCAACTTCTGGCCCGGGGATCCCCAATCCAAGAGCTCTGCACCCCAGTGGAACCAGACGGAGAATTCCCCATGCCAGGGGTCCCCACCGCACTCGCCTGGTGTTGCAGGGAATAAACTGAGCCAAGATCCTGTGTGCTCCTGCCATGCTGAGCTACAATCCCAGCCTACTGCATCATGGCAGACGCACAGACCCACAATGCAACAGAGATTCATCCCCATGCATGCCCACGCATGGGCCTACATCATTCCCTACAGGAGGTAGAGGATGTGGGCAAAGCCAGCTCCAAGAGTACCCCCGCTAGCACCCGCAAGAACCTCAACATGGAACTGTGCTCCCACAAGTCCAGTGGAGTACACACCACCTCCTGGAACCTGCCTAGGATGTCATGCTGTCTTCTTCCAGCCATACCACCTCACTGCAGATTCCAGAGACATGCTGAGACCCAGAGATGCATGCCAAGATCCAGAGACACTCACTAAGTCCTACAAACAGATCCAGACCTTGAAGCTACAAATGAACTCTTTTGCCAAAGTCAAATAGCTAAAGTTACATGTTAGTAAGGAAAATATAATGTCTATCTAGATTAGTCAGCGATTACTACCCTCAAACTGTACTATCTGTGTTCAATTGATTCAATAGACCCACAATAAACTATAAAGTTTGGGGAAAAGCAAGGTCACTTATCTCTCAAACATTGAAATAAGAAGGGCTGCATGTGAAATGAGCAATCCCTCTTTGTCAGTGGCCAAATGCACAGTATCTAGGTTCTTGGGCTCAGTCATAGTCCACAGTAAGTCATAATAAACCACTGATGCTGTGATGTCACCAGACATCATTCAATATATATAGGGGCTCCAGAAGTTTGAAGAAGCTCCATACAGTTAGGCACCTAATACTCTTTACCTTTCAAGAGCACAGGCTCAGGCAGCTTTGGCCTGGGCTTACAACTCATCAAGAAAACACTCCTGGACACTGAGTAGAATGTGTAACTGTAAATTGCTAATACCAGGGCCTGGATGCCCAGGCGAAACATGGTGGCAGTGTTTTCTGCCATTAGGAAAATTGCACCTGTCTCATAAACTGCCGCTACTCAGGGATCAAATTCTCCCTTGATGGGTCAATACGCTGAGCAAATGGAACATTTTCAGTTTCAGCATCCTGAGGGTCAGTAGCTCCATCCTGCTACTCCACCCTAAGATGTGATCCTCTGAAGATTAGAAGGCACTTTCTCTTTCTTATATAAATCTTACTGCTTTGGCTTATGTTATGTTATCCTAGCTGTGATTTTATGTTTTTTAGTCTTCTTCTTGTCCTCCTTAACAGCTGGCTTCTTTATCTTCTGTGTAAGCGACGGTTCCTGAGGGCTCTTTCCTTTGACCCACAAAATGCTCCCACTTCAACATTATTGCTGATGGCCTCCTCTCTAGAGCTTCTTACCTACTGATGAGGACTAGTTCTTTGTGCGTATCCCTCAGCTTAGTGTGATGTTCCCAACTTTCTACCAGGAATTGGTCAGGAAGCACCCAACTGAGTACCAGGTAGGGGTCTAGATGAAAGGGTGACTGATTGGAAAGGCCCAATCACCATATAGAAGCCTACCCAAAAGATATGGGAAGGAATGACAGAAAATCAGAAAAATATAAGGAGGACTCACCTGAGGTAACTTGAAGACAGAAGAAAGGGGCCACAAAGTATGGATTGGAGGAGTCCCAAAAAGCCAAAAATGGATTCTCCCCTAAAATCTCAAAAGGAATAGAACCCATGCAGGTGAGGCCTTTGATTTGGCCTAGTAAGGCTCATTTTAGAATGTTAGTGCTTTCAACAGTTATATGCTAAATTAGAGTTGCTTAAACCAAGAGCACATTCCAAACACACAGACACACACGCACACGCACACGCGCACACACACACGATTATTAACCATTCTTTCCTTCAAATTATGTTTTGTATCTTACTGTTTTGCCTACATGTATGCATATATATTATGTGTGAACCTAGTGTCCATGGAGGCTAGAAGAGAGCATCAGATTCCCTGAACCTGGAGTTATGGATGGCTATGAGTCACCATGCGGATGCTGGCAACTGAATCAGGGTTCTCTGCCTAAGGAGCATGTACTTCTAACTACGGAGTCATCTCTCCAGGTCCCCCCCCCCTTTTTTTAAATATTCACTATTGTAGCAAGTACATTGTCATTCTGCTGTTTAAGTAGGGATCCCTGGGGTCATGCTTTATTTTTTTTCTTGCTTTCTCAGTCCTTCTACTTAATATATTAGTTGGGGCCTTAAATTCTAGCCCATACATCTGTTTCCTCTCTTCAGTCAAGGGACACTCATTTCATTCAGCCAATCATGATTTCCATCCCAGACTGCTGCTTCCTTGGCCTCCCTGAACTCACCATCTTCTTTCACTCTGGGTTTTGCTGCTGGTACTGATGAAGCAATCTTCTACAGCAGGCACGCAGCTGAACATACCTGTACATTAAAATCCTTCAACTCCATTGAGGGTGGTCAGGTCCAAGACTAAGCACCTCAGATGTAAACATGAAATCTCTACAATCTATTGCTGTCTTTCATTTTTCAGTTTTTCTTTACAATGCTTAATATATCAACTTTATAACCTAGATCTCTGTGTTACTGAAAAAACTCATATGATCTTGCTTGTGGACACTGGTAGTAGATTATGAGCATCTTGAGGACTGGATTTATCTATTTTTCCCTTCTATTCTCAGTGCCAAGCAGTAGGCCTAGTGCATGGCAAATGCCCAAGGAGTGCTTTATCATTGAACGAGAATGGAGTTGGGTAGTTTTAAGCAGAGCAAGTATGCTGCTGTTCAGAACCAGGCCTGTGATATTTAGGCTATAGTTTTGAGACTCTTTTCTGTGCTATTCATTGGCCTACCTATATCTAGTTATTATCTATTAATTTTATATAGTGTATCACTTTCATGTCTACGAGAAAATGAGGAGGGAGTAGAATGTTCAAATGTGATTATGAATAAGTCTTTATCTATAGTGTTAGTAACATTGTTAGCATTTTCTCTAAGCTCCACCCCACAGTTACCTGGCAACAGTCAGGTATGTCTGACTCACTATATAAGGGTCTAGTTGCCCCCTCTGCTCTCTTGCCTTCTTGTTCTCACTCTGTCTTCTTGCCCCTTCTCCCTCTCTTCCCATTCCCCTCCCACCTCTCCATGTGCTCATGATCAGCCTTTACTCCTCTACTCCTCTGCTTTCTCTCTCTCTGCCGTTCTCTGTCTCTACTACCCTCTCAACTCCCATCCCCATGACCTGAAAAAACTCTATTTTATACTATATCATCTGTGGCTTGTCCCTCAGGGGGAAGAGATGCCTCAGCATGGGCCCCACAGAGGTACCCCTTACCCCACACCTGACTGAACATCCACCAAACATTTTCCTTCTCTCTTTATTTTTATAAAATACTGCAAACATTCCATTCGTTTCTTTCCCAGCTTTAGTAGGAAGTAAACTATTTTCTAGATGAGTTTTTCAGACATATATACTTGCTGTTTAAATGCCAGGTTGTTTTCTAGAGTAATTATTTACAGGAAGCAGTTTTCTAAGATGACTTATGTATCCCCGTGTTTTGCTAATCTAAGTTGTCTAGACACAATTTTTCCCTTTTAGAGAGGTCACTGAACAATGATGACCATCCTTCTCTGTGTCGATTAATAAAGGGCTTCTTTTCCTCATGGATGCTACCTTTAATTCAGGGTGATATACTTTCAAGAAAATATTCAAAGAAATGGCCAATATGATGCAGGGCAGGGGTGACAAACAATATCATATGAAGAACATCAGAAAGAAATGATATAGTCTAGCTTGGACAAGATGTAGAAGAGGCAATGTGAGTAGATTTCCAGTAAGTACAAAATGAAACAAGAGGAGAGAAGTAACAAGGGACTAGATTTGTCAGTACAGCTTCAGAAAGTAGAACCACAAGAGAGTGGATGGCACTGGGAATATCATTTCTCATCTAGCTGCTTCTCCATCATTAGAAGTACTTGGGACTTGATGAAGGATAAGTCTTGTGTGGATCCTTGTCCTGGATGAGGGATGGGATTTATAGGGATTGTAGTAGGAGGCATTTGGCAATGGTGTCTGCCCATTCCGATTTCTCAGTATTTGCAGTCACAGCTAGATTTATTTGGTAAACCTTGTACATCACTCTCAGTCTAAGTCAGTGGTTCTCAACCCGTGGCTTGTGACCTCCTTGACAAACCTCTTTAAGACTAGCAAAATTACATTTATGAAGGAGCAATAAAAATAATTTTATAGTTGGGGCTCACCACAACATGAGGAACTGTATTAAAGGGTCATGGTATTAGGAAGGTCGAGGATCATTGTTCTAAGTGGTTGAAGGGGGCATTTCTCCATATGCTTTCAAATATAATCACTCAACCCACACCTGTCTAATCAGCTCAAAAGGTAATTGGATACTCCTTGAGTACACATGATTCAGAGAAGAACCGGGGCCAAGGCAGGCTTAGTTGAGACCTAGTAAATCTGTTCCTGGAATGTCTGTGATCACTTGAGATATAGGGAAAACTTATGGCTAATGGTGACCCTCATACTACCAGTAGAAAATAGTTTATTGGAGAGTGGAACCAAGGTAAATAGAGATGCTGAAGAGACATAAGCAAACGTAACAGAGTTCTGGTTGTTTCTCATGACCTATGCTCAGAGCCGCAGTCTCCACATCATGTTCTCAAGTAGGCAGCCAGAAAATTCACTTTCATAATTAACCTGGTTTGAGATTAGTCTAACTTAAAATCATAAGGGTCCATCCCAATGGATATAATGGTTATCCTTGTATTTAAAATTCTAGCAGTTTAGGTTATTAATGATTCTGCTACTTCTGCATATTGATGTTTTTGTTACAGCATAAAACCAATCTTATTTGCCTCAAGGGCCTTCTGTTGAAAAAATAAAAGTAAACAAAATAATCAACTTTATTCAGTTAGTAAGCTTAATTGCTCAATTCATCCAAATGATTGGGACTATTTCCATGGTGACTAGCAGTCTCTCCTGAGGACTGAAATAGTGAAGCTGTTCTAAACATCTGATATCCCTAACGCTAATAGCTTGGCAAATGTATAAGAAAATGGGAAACATTCCATGGACGTATGGATGTGGTGCCTGCCCTGGAGCAAAGCTAAACAATTACTTTACTTTTTCAACTTTAATTTGGATGGTTGGATTAATATGAGTAAAGCAAAGTTAATATGTTTTAAATTTGTAAACAAATAGAAATAATAATTTTATCATTATACATTAAAAACAATTAACATACTGATGTTAAACCAGTAATTCTAAGGTTCTATCCACTGAACTAATACAACCACTATCATCTGACTTTAAGTAAAAGATTCTACATTTGCTTCCTGTTACTCCTTATGCTTTTATGGCAAACTCATGTATGAACAGCTAAACAGTTGAAACTGGAATTAAATAGCAACTGATAAGCAACTAAATTTTTTTTAAATAGGATAGTAAGAATATTAATAAAATAGGATAGTAGATAATGGAGTTTTGTCTTAGTGTAGTTACACCAATGCTTTGTAATTAAGGGATTAATAATTTGTATTCAAAGGCTAAAGACTCAGTATTTGATTATGAAGGGTCTAGTCTCAATAGAGAATTAAGGCTAATAAGGCAGTATGTTAGAAATTATTACTCAATACTAATTACCCTCTGTATTGGCCCACTATCTCAATCTTCTCCTAAAACATGGATTGTGATTTTTTTCACTCGCAGATAACACTTATGATTGATTTTGTTCATCTGTCCACTTAATTATCTTCCATCTCTATCAGAAAAGAGAGAAAAATAGCACTTATTTTTGCCAATGAGGAAACAATAGTTAGGTTTGTTCGATTTCTAGCTCTTTAAACTATAGGAAATGTTCAACAGGGCATGTGTCTTACTTGGGGGTTAAAAGCTAATTGTTTATGTAACCAATTTGTTGCATAGATTCATGGGATTCATTATGATTGTATTAACATGTTAGAAAGAGTGGTCTCTTGTTCTAAGAATCAGAATCTCAAAAAAAAAAATTTAGGCATCTCTTTCTCCCGAAAAATGAAATGGTCCAAGACCTGACATTCTTCTACATGTGGCTGTGGAGTAAGGACATCCTGACTTTCCCCATTATATTCCAGTCGTCTGGTTTTAACATATCTACATGACCAAATCCATTCTATTTGATAACAGTGAAAGAAGAGTGCAGCAGGGACATGAGAACATTGCACCCATATGGAGATGATGTGCTAATATTGATGCTTTGGGACCAGCCTGTTGACACTGGAGGTGGAGGTGGTAAATAGCAGGAACTAAGTAACAGCAGGGAGCATCTTCAGCTGAAATACATTTTCTGTGTCAAAGGAGTGTGGAAGAATCCTTGATGTCTCTTCATGAAACCAACACAATCTGAACAGGGAAAACTTTGTAGTAAGCATAGTGGTGGAAATAATAAATCAAGTTCGGTCTGTCCTACAGAAACTGACACAATAATATACTATTTTCTAAGAGAAAATTAAGTCAGTTATGTGGAAATGGTTAAGCTTTAGTGGTACTAAGCTACCCATTAATGCTGTCTAAAATAGTAAGATGGCACGTATTAATAGGGATAGATAGTTAAGTTGTTTCTTTTCTTGTAGGTATATAACAAGATTATAGTTTTCTTTAAGGTGACATTGGCTTGTTTGGGCTAGTGTAGTATCAGTAAACATAAAGTTACTTCATTTCCACTGCCTGAAACACCAAAAGGCCGTGAATTTGACTCTTTTAATTATGGTGAAGCTACAGAAAGAGCTGGTCTTCTGAGGTCATACTTGTGGGAGGGCAGAACCACCAACAGATCTTTGCTGACATGTATTGTGAATGAGAAATGGCTTCTGCTGTTTTAGATTGTCATGGCTTCCTATACTAGCATAGTGTACTCTCTAGATTGGTCCTCAATAATTTCTCAAACTTTATTCATTCATGGTTTTGATGTGTGTTTAAATATCATTTTATAAAGTATTTTATTTAAGTAGATTTTTATTCCCCCCTGTGTTAGCTGTGTTTGTGTGGGTGGATATATGGAGGCCCAAAAGGGCATTGGATCCCCTGAAGCTAGAGTTAAGGAGGCTGTGTGCCACCAGACATCGATGCTGGGTATGGAACTGTGTCACTCTGCAATAACCTTCTTTAGCATCATGTCATTCTCTTAATGTTATATCCTTAAATCATCTTAATTTTTATTAATTATTTTATTCATTTACATTACAAATTAAAAGTATGTATTCTCTATTAAATGTAATCTCACACAGCACATTTTGAGAAACATTATGGTAAAGTGGATTGTTCCCTGTGTTTCAGTAAGAAACACTGTTTTCTAGTACTGTTTTATTGCTAAATGGACACCATATATCTGTCAAAGTATATCTGAATATTTGTCTTATTACCCACAGACCAGCAGCGCTATCATGTTTAATAAGAGAACCTTTTTTTTTCTGCTTTCTGTTTGGATTCCTACTGATATAAGTGCTAAAAACAAGTCACTGCTGAATGCTCAGACATCCGTGGATCATCTATATCATCTTGTCTAAAGTTACAAAAGCATAAAGGGAGAGGGGTCAGAAAATCCAAAGTGTGCAATATTGCAGAATACCATCTTGTGGGTATGATACATCTGCTGCACTCTTGAATTGCCGCAGGTGTACCTGCTTGCTCAAAACCTCCACCACACTTGGGACTATTGATGTTATATTACAGAAAGGGGTGGGAGTCATGAGGCCCCACTCTGTTAGAAGCTATAGGCTGTTCTTGTTGCTGGTGGAGGAAGAAACACTTTCTTCAACAGTGTCTTCACTGGTCCATGCTCTTATAAGGAACCCTAACTGAACTTACTTGGTCACTGAAAAGCAAAACTCAAGATATGAAGTTGGAAGTGAGATTATGTGTGGAGAGAAAAGAAACCTATGGTAGTGGAAGAGGACAAGAGAGGGTAAGGGGTGAATATAATTAAAATAAATAATATGCATGCACAAAAATGTCATAATAAATCTATTATATATAATTAATATGTTAATAACAATAAACCCTATTTGCTTTCGATTAACAGATTTGCCTTAAAATTTGAATGTCAGCTGGGCAGTGGTGGCGCATGCCTTTAATCTCAACACTTGGGAGGTAGAGGCAGGTGGATTTCTGAGTTTGAGGATAGCCTGGACTACAGAGTAAGTTTCAGGACAGCCAGGGCTACACAGAGAAACCCTGTCTCGAAAAAAAAAAACCACCACCAACAACAACAACAACAAAAATTGAATGTCATTCCGGTATCTACTGGGCTGTTTCCTTAATGTATCAGGAATCAGAAATGTCTAATATGAAGTTAATATGTGTGTGGATATATATGACTTTGAAACCATACCATTTGTTTATAAAAACTATTGAAATGAATAACATCATCAGTGCAGTGATCTAATTTGTATATGTAATTGTGAAGGCGTACAGGTGTAAAAGGGTAGACACACACATTTTTAAATGTTTCCTTATTGGATCTATGAATACTTGCCCTTTAACATCAATTAAAATCATTATGTATACAGCTGGTAAATCCTGTCTTATGGGTGACAAACACAGGCTCATGCATAATTACCCTTTTCCAACAGATCGAATACATTACAGAAAGGGGTAGAGGATATTTTACAGGGGTGACAGCTAAGACAAGGTCGTGGAGATATGTGCTACTTGGTACTCTCTGATGTCAAACTCCAAGTAACCCGTACAAATTTGCATCCTTTAAACAATATCCTTTCTGAATGCAATTCATGTATTATAGGAAGCAGAGGCAAATAATTTAGATATTAGCACAAATCTGATGTCATAAGGAGATACAAATGAAATAATGAACAATCATGCAGAACCAATGGCTATAGGCCACCTACATGGTATGGTAATAGACAGACTTGACTAAGCCAAGGAATTACAATGGGTAGATGCACATAGAAAAAAATTTAGGCTTAAAATATATTTTTAGCTGCTCACCTACAGGCAATTTTTGAGTACTCATGAAATCTCTCTATGCTTGGAAGGCTTCTGGAACCCCGATATTAAGAAGAAACATGGAGGTCAATGTTACCAACTGTGTTATATACTGTGTTATATACCTTGTGGATTTGACTATTTGCTCAGGTATAACAGAAAGACAATTTATCACAGGTTAATAAAATATTTAAAATATTTCTGCACAGTACCTTTCATTTTCTCTTAATATTTCTCTTCCTTTTCTCCAGGTGTAAACAGGTCTTGGCGATGCTTTAGGCTTGCACTCAATGAGAACTTCACCTCCCACTTTGACAAGTGTTACTCTTTTTAAGAGCGTTCTAGAAAAATCTGGACTTTCAGCTAGAGAAAATATAAAAAAGTAATAAATTATTATGGGTGGAAAAAGCAACTTGGCTTTTTTTCTTTCTGTGATAGTTACTTGCTACAGATCATCAGAGACAGGAGCTAATTTTTTTTTCTGATGGAAAACATGCAGCCCTGTATGTTTTTATGGGTTATTAAAATTTAATTCATGACTTATATATGATAAAGTGCAACTGCTTTCTGGATGTATAACTTGATGGATTTTGTATCCTCCACCATGAAGATCGAGATAGAAATACTCTTAGCCCCCTGTGGAGGATTCTCTTAAAAAATTTATTCTACCTTCAAATGGACAAAAGTTTAAAAATTTAAGAGAAGCAATAGGGAAAGAAACAAAACAAAAAAGCTACATTTGGCAAGTTACCTGATTATGTATGCTAACATGGCCCCCTTCTCTGACAGTTACTGGTTTTGGTTTACAACACAGCATTCTCTCTCCCTCCCTTTCTCCCTTGTTATCTCCTTTCCTTCCTCCCTCTCTTGCATTTCTGCTCTGTCTTTCTCTGTCTCTCCCTCTTTCTCCCTCTGTCTCTGCCTGTCTCTCCTTCTCTGTATCCATCAGAGAATCCTTATGATTGTCTTCTGTGAGTCTCTCCTTACAATAAAGGGATTGTTCAACGCTTGTCACCAGTACCCAATACAATGCTTATCTTATTTAGAAAAAAATCACTGGCATTCGGTATAGAAATTTAGAAAATCATGTTACCCACTCACTTCTATTGCTCTGAAGAATCCACTCACATGGATACATTATGCTGTGCTGACATATTAATAAAATAAAATGATTACTAGTTTTCTGAAACAAAACAGCTCATCCGTAGCTTCACATAAACAAGCAAGCAAGCAAGCAAACAAACAAACAAACCAACTAATTAATAAAGCCTTTCTGAAAGATCTGTTTTCTTCTCAGTTTATTTAGTTATTTAGCAAGGAGCAATTCTTGAATAACCAGATGAACTCTTTTCCTTTTGTAATTTGTGCCTTATTTTAAGTTTTTGATTCCTTGCAATTTAACGTCATAGAATGAAGCCTCCAGTTCACAGTGAAGACAACATTTAAATCCAAGCTATAAGTGACTTGAGTGTGGACTTCAAGTGAGTATGTATACACATGGATAAGGTGCATTACAGCCTATTTTTAAAACAATTTTAAACTTTTTTCACATGTATGCAGTTTTGCCCACATGTACATATATGTACCACATGTATGTGGTGACCATAACAAGCAGAAGACGTTGTCAGATCTTCAAGAACTGGAATTACGGATAGTGGATGTTAAGTCATGGAAGTGCTGGTAACCAAGCCTGAGTCCTCTGCAAGGGCAGCAAGTGTTCTTCACTGCTGAGCCACATCTCCTCTTCCTATGGGCCCATTTCTTGAATATATTCACACCATAGCTAGTGATTTTTTTTAAATAAAGGGCTGAATTGAACCTGGGGTTTCCAGAATTCTACTATAGTGCTGTGTCTTCAGGGCTTTTATAATGTTTTTAATTTTGAGATAAGTCATACTAAGTTTCCAAGACTGGCTTTTGCCAGTGGCTGTAAACCAGGAATACCTTGAACTTATAAGTGTCCCATCTCAGTCTTCCCCAAAATGAGGACGATAGGCCTACACTACAAAGCTTATCTGTAACTAGTGATTCGAAAAATTCAAACCAAGATATAGTGGAAATAAGTGGACTTTTATTAGGGACTTTCATGGTAGAAATATTTGTCAAAATTGCCTAGGTACAAATAAAGTTGAGACGATTACTCTGTAACATAATATATACTGATAATGGACACACCGAGCTGGTATCACATAAGAAGTTGAAATTAAATGAATCACTCAGCTGCTGATATTTTGTGCTCTTTGTGTGTACTTTGAGTTCATAAAAATCTGCAATTCAAGGAATACCTTGTGAGTGGTTAACAAAATTGACAGAGTACAAGTCCAGTTGTTTATAATGAAAATTGTATATTATAATATTGTATTACCAGTATGGTCTACAAAGTTACGTCATAAAAGTAAAAGAATCAATGGAACAGGTCATTAGGGCAGAACTATTAAATATTAGAGGATAAGATAATAATAAAAAAAAACTTAGGGAATACTATGTATGACTAAAATGTTATGCTATAATTAATATATATCAAAGATATATATATCAAACACATAAAAAAATCAAATTTCATTTCCTATTCTCCCGCCCTCCCTCCCTCTCTCTCTCCCTCTCTCTTCTCCCCTTCTGTCTCTCAGAAAAGTTAAGCACTACTGACTAGTGAGGTATGTGGCAGAAACTGCATCAGCAGACCATGGTGAATGAGATTGCTGGGTATCATCTTATTTCACAGCCTAGCTATGTTGATCTGCATTAGTAGCCTATTGGTCTAGTTGCTTCAATAGTAAATTCATGAACATGTAAAGCAATGATTCTCAGCCTGCCTAATGCTGCAGCCCTTTAATACAGTTGTGGTGACCCCCTAACCATAAAATTATTTCTTTGCTACTTCCTAATTGTAACTTTGGTACTGTTATAAATAGTAATATAAATGTTTGAAAACAGGATACCTAATATTTAATTCCCTGTGAAAGGGTTATTTGACTCCCAAAGGGGTCTTGATCCACAGGTTGAGAACTCTGATGTGAAGCATTTGTGCTATACTGATATCTTCTACATAGCAATTGCACATAAGCTATGCTCTGTCATAGCAAAATGTTTTGGCAGAAAAGACTCCTTCTCAAATTAGGTAAACATCCAAACTGACACAAAAAACCATAAAAATAAAATCAAGTCTTCTAGAGATCTTTTAAAGGGAAAATTTGAAATAATGTTACAAACCCTTTCTCATAAAAAAAAATCTCTTCTTACAACTCTATATTTCTCCACACATGCATTTATCACTCTAGGCAGATATTTTCATCTGTTCAGGAGGAATTCTGCCTCTGCATTCAAAATGAGTTTATATAAATCAAACTGTGTACCACACATGGGTGTATTTGTCAAAAAACTATATATCGCTTTTACAGAACTTGAAATTGCAGGGTATCAGACACATGGAAAGCAGAAAACAGGACTGGCTTAAGAGGCATTTGTAATGTTCCAGTTACAGACAGATTACTTTTTGGATATCTTATGATGATTCTGGCTTGAACATCTTTCACTCATAAAAATACAATTTCACACCAAATACTTTCCCGTTGTCTAGTCCATTTGTTTCTGGTGTTATCTAACCCTGCAAATGTATCAGCTGTCACCATAAGCCATAGTGATTTCTTGGCAGGACTAATAGAAGCTCTATCACATTCTGAACACTGGATAGGTTTCTTAAAATTTTGCTATTTCAGGATGGCCTTGTGTACTTGAGATGCAGTTTAGCTTATGGAGGGGTGCTTTTCCTAATGTTATCCTATATTTACTCTGATTCAACCAAACACTGACCTAGCACAGGCTCAGAGGAATAGGAAACGGGTCCTTTTGGTCCATTCAGCACCCACAGATTGACAGTTATGTTAGATGATATTGGTAGGAGCCACAGGAGGGCAGCATTAAGACACAATCTTTGCTCATACTAACCACTTAGTGCCAATAGAGCTAAAATTTCAGTAGTTCTCAAAGCTTTCGAATGATAAAACCAACAGATACGTTACCCACAAAAGTATGGGAGCAGCCGACAGATTCTTGCAGGGGCTCATTTGCTGAACCCAGGGGCCAGTATTTCTCATATGAATTACTAGTTGGCAGCAGTCCCTCAGTGCTGGGATGCATCACACAGCAGCTCTCTTCCACATGGGAGGTGCAATTTTTAGCTATTTCCCAATGGTCTGAGTTACACGAAACTTATGTTATCTATGAAAAGCTGTGGAAATCCATGTATGCAATTCACAAGTATTTATGTTTAATTAATTAAATGGCTCTTGGTCACATTTCTGGGGTATCTAAAGTGGCCATCAGAACCCTGGTAAACAGAAGTTCTCTCTGTATCTGAGTTATTGTCATTTCTCAAGAGCAATAATAAAGTGCTAATTCCTTGCCCGGATATGCAGTGGTAATAGCATTTGGGAAATCTGAGAGTACAATGGTTTACTACATTACTGAAGAGGAAAGGATAATTCTGCATGCCTGTTCTGTCACAGCTGGCCTGTGGAAACATCACTGGGAATATTGCCAGTGGAGACTATTAAGGTTGGTGCTTTTGGAAGTTTCTAATTTCATATTATTTTAACCTTTATCTACTATCTTTAGCTATTACCTCACCATCCTATAAAAATACCCAGAGTAAATGCATTAATTCTAATCTTTCACTGAGGAGTTAATGGAGATAACAGACCACAAACCTCAAGGTTCTCCTAGCTTGCTGGCTAAGGGGAAGGAGTGGGAGTGTGGGTGTGTTTCTTTCTGCATCTAAAATCTGGCCTCCCTGATTAGGACGATATACACAAAGAGATACTTAACACAAAACTGAAGGAGAAGATTTTCTCTTTTTTTTTTTTTATCAGCATGATGAATCATTTCCAATGTCTTTGATGCCTACATTCTATCTCTTTAACTTTGGGCTGATCCACTCATAACGTCTTTGTTTCCTAAGATCCAAATAACTCCTGATCTTTTGTGTGAGGTACTATAAAGCAGAAAAAAAACTAATATTTATAATTGCAAAGTTATTTGGTGGACCAAGAAAAAAATATACATGTTGAACAAAAAATACTAGTGCTGGTTAAGTGTTGTTAACAAAATTTAGAATCACTTGGGAGATGGGCCTCTCAATTTGCCTATTTGGGATTATTTTGCTTATTTATTTAGTATGGGAAGTGCAATCTTAATTGTAAGTGAGAGCATTCTCTGGGAAAGGCTGTATAAACTTCAGAATGTGATCTAAGTCCTAGCATATATGCATTCACTTGTTATTCTCTGATTCTTGATGTAGTTGCAATGTGACCACTTGTCTCACTCTCCTGCCACAGTAACTTCAGTGAAGTGATGGACTTCTACACACAGTGATGGACAGCTACCTGCAACAATTTAGAATGAACCCTTTTCCCCTAAGTTGCTTGTATCAGTATATTTTACAGCAGCTTGCCAAGAAGCTACAGCAGTACTTTACGTGGTATTTTTACATAGTACTTGTTCCACAGTAAGAAGCCCTCCACTACTATTTCCAATACAGTAATAACTTCTACCAAAGGTTTTGGGGGGACTTGTATGAAAGAAAATTTCTTACGACCAGAGAGCTACATCTTTGTTTAAAACAAACAAACACTCCACTTTATTTGTAAATAATTGTAGAGTTGCTCACAGAAACTTGCAAGAGCATAGAAAACTTCATTGTGTCCATCACTGCGCTTCTCCAGTGATTGAGTGGCAGGCAACAGATAGCAGAATAAGGAAACCAATCATTAGGTATATACCAATCTTTTATATAGATTTACATATATACTGTGGAGGTCAAGATAAAGAAATGGCTGCAAAAGCATCCTTTTCCTCTGCAGTCCTATTCTGCCCTCTTGACTACACCACCCTTAATCCTTGGGAACAACTGATTTTTTTGTGTGTTTTTTTCCCATATTGAGATTATGTTAAATATGGAGAGAATCACACAGATATTTTCTGGTATCTTTTTTTCCAATCAACTACATAGTGTGAACCCAAACAGCATCTCTGTATTACTGAGTGGTAAAGCCTAGTGTGGATATGAACTATCACTTTAATGGAGGCATTACAGGGTTTATGGTGACTGCTAAGTAGCTTTTTTGCAGAGACACCATTTCAAGATCTCTCAATGATTTCTCTGCTAATGGGTTGAGTCAGACATAAAAAATTTCCTTTTTACCATTGTTTACCTATACCCCTGATGGGACAAACTACCTTGCCTCAAGTTTTTTGACCTTGTGGAACAGAGAATCACAAAGAGAAGTTATAATGAATCTTGTATTGTTTTTAAATGTGGCCAGTTATTTGGACTCAATCATATACTGGTCTAGAAATCTATCCAATATTGGAAATAACAGTCTTAATTTGGAAATTTGGTTCTGGACATTTTCAGAAAAATATTTGGAAGTTAGGTGCAGTTCTGTATGATGTTATGTTAGCAAGAGATAAAGTTGGGGCAGGATCTGGATTTCAAACGGATGTTAGCACATTTGTTAAGGCTCTTTTAATTGTCAAGTTAAAATTATTTTTCTTTCTTCTACAGTATTTAATGTAAGTTGCATTGATTGTACACCTTCTAATTGTGTTAGTGTATTAAAATCCAGCATGTCAGTTATGGAGGCCTATCAACCAGCTTTTGTTTTATTGCTCTGATTATCACAGAACTTTGGTATTCTAAAAATAGCTTGCAAGTACTGGAAGAAATGAGTCAGGGTTCAAGCAGAAGCAAGAGGGTAGTGGGCTTGATTATTGCTGGTATAACAGCTTTGATTACATCAACTGCTAGCACCACTGCTTCTGCAATTGCTTTGACAAAAGAAGTTAAGACAGCTACTTTTGTTAATCATTTAGTAAAAAAAATGTTACTAATGTGTTGAATATACAAGAGGATTTAGATAGGCATTTGGAAGAATAGATTGATGCTCTTTATCCTATTCAAATTATTGGAAGGAGGTTCAGAATTTAAGAGGAAGAAGCTATCTCAAGTGTCATGACAAATACCACTGGATTTATGTTAGTTCTAAAATTTACAGTAGTAGTCATTATAATTAGGAAAAAGTTTAAAGACACTTGCAGTGTATTTGGCATAATTCTAACACCTCTCTGGATGTTTTAACTTTACATAGTGAGCTTATGAATTTCAAGAATTCTGTTCTGCTGTGCAATGATGTAGTAGACACTGCTGATAAAATTACCCATGGACTGAGGTCAGTATTTCAATTTTGGTCAAGCTTCAAGAATGGCATTTATAGCTTGATCATGCTTTCCTGGGAATACTTTTATTCCTGCCTATTGTGTTAAAGCTTGTCTACAACAACATCAACATGTCAGCAGCCAAAGTACATGGCTTGAACCTGAATATGGACCCCCAGACAGAATTATTAAATTAACAGGCTGGCAAGCCAAGGATGAGCAAGAATCTGCACAGACCCTTACCAACCTACGAAAGAAGTACATTGCTTTTAATAATGCATATTCCATGATGGGTAAGGAAGGCATTCTTGTCAGAATGACCTAAGACAGGCTCAGTCTTGTTAATGAGATTAAAAAAAAGAAAACAAAAACAAACAAACAAACAAACAAAAAACAGGGGAGAGGCAGAGAACCTTTGGGGCTGCTTGGCAAGAATCTGACATTGGCCAAGGACATGGTAATGGGCTGCTTGGCAGGAATATGACATTGGCCAAGGACAAGGACATAGGCTTCACGCAGGAATCGATATTAGGCTAGAACAAAGAAATAATTTTAGACATGAATCTAAATTTTTGGCTAGAATAAGGAAATAGGCTTCAGACATGAAATAGGCTTCAGACATGAAAATGACTTTGGTAGGACAGGGAAGTTGGCTCAGATATTTTGGTCATCCTGACAAACCCTTAGAAACAGTGAACACGGGAGTGTTCATGGAATTTTGGTTTTTTTTTTTTTGCCTTGATTGTTCTTTGACTATTTGTGTTTATTGTCTTGCTTGTTCCTTGAATATTTGCATCTATTGTATTGCTAGTCGCTCAAGCTAGAACTGATCTTAATACTTGCATGTAATCAAAATGGTATAAAACAAAAAGGAGGAGGGGGAATGGAATAGGAGGTTTCTAGGAAGAGGAAATGAGGAAAGAAGATGACATCCAAAATGTAAATAAGTAAAAAAAGAAAGGTTTGAAGATTCAAAGATTAATTATATAAATATAGTAAGAAACTATTTCTTATTTCAGGGAAAATACTTTAACTCTGCTTTAGAACGTTCTTGCTCATACGTTCATTAGCACAGTACTTTAAATCATTCTTACATAATGCCTTAGTAGGGTTCAGCCACTAAATTCTTGTTAACCTCCTCTCACCATCTACATAAAAGGACATTATGAATTTAAAACTGGTAATTGCATGTACTTCTTGTATCTGCCCAAATGTTATTTCATTGCACTTAGAAATATGTCCTTAACTCTTATATAAACTCACAGCAACAAATATATATTGCTACAATGTCATACATTATTATAAGTAACTTTATTTTGTGAGAGAAGTATTTCCTGAAAAAATAGAAGAGAGCCTCTCAAGAGGAATAATATGGATTATAAAACTCTCATGGTTAATAAGTGATAGTTTTTACTTTTAGTTCTTATTAGACCATTATTTGTTGATGTTGTTAACTCTATGCAATACTATTCAATGGGTTGCTAATACTTTTTCATTTTGCAGAACTGAAAATTTACACACCTATTAATTACTGACCCCTGTTCTCTCACTTTCTGATCCATTTATACCTCTGTTTTCTGCTACTATAAATTCAACTTGTCTAAGTGCATTGTGTAATGGGAGTCAACAGAATTTCCTTTATGGAATGATCTTATTTCCCTTCATGTGTCCTCGTGGTTCATCTGTGTTGGAGTACATAACAGTATTTCCTTCTATTTAAGGGTGAGTAATATTCCATTGTATGTGTACTGTACTTTACTATGTGTCCATTCATGAGCAATTAGATTGTTTCCATTTTCTGGCCATGATGAATAATGACACAGTGATCATGACTGAACAAATACTTCTAACTTCTTAAGGAGACACTATAGCATTTTCTATAGCACTGTAACATTTCCACTGCCATCAATGGTGTTTAGGTTACAATGTATTTAACACACTGCTTTCTCTTACTTGTATTGTTTGGGTCAATTTCAAGGATTCTATTGACCTAGCATTTGGTCATGTTTTTAACCTCTTCCTTTACCTCTCTCACTCTGTTTAGTGGTGTGTGTCATCCTATAGAGTATTAGATAAGATTTCATTCTTCATGAATTGTGTTTGTTGTTTACAAAAATGTCTATAAAAGACCCTAGTCTAAATTTTTGTCATTTTAGTTGTAAGCCTTTCCCTTAACAGCTGAACCATCTCTCCAGCCCCCTTTGCCCATTTTAGATTGGTTCAATTCTTGTTATTAAGTTGCAAGTAATGGTTTTACTCCTTGTCAGTAATCTCTATGCAAATATAATATCTATTCTTTACTTAGATGGTTTCTGCTTTATGTAGTTTTATTAAGATAGAGGTTCTACTGTGTTCTTTTAAATGTAGATACCCAGTTCTTACAATATCATATTAAAATGTGTGTGTGTGCGTGTGCATCAAGAAATGATTCCTTCTTGTCACATTTAGAAATTCTTGGAATCAAACTCAGGTTTTCAGTCTGTGCCCAACTGGCTCTATCTACTGAAGCGTCTTTCTGGGTCCCATTAGTTACAAGGACTGTTTATGTGTACATGCCAGTCTGCTTTGTAGTATTTAGGCATCATTACTGAAAGTTATTTGGTCATTTTCCACAGTTTATTTTGAGGACCTTCCTTTCTCTTATACTGACCTATAAAGCTATGTCCAGGAGCCATACTGTATTGACACTTCATGTCCTGGACTCAGGAACCATGAAGCTTTCAACTTTGTTCTTTCTAACACACTATTAGCTATTGATGCCAACCTCCCCTTGAGATTCTCTCTCTCTCTCTCTCTCTCTCTCTCTCTCTCTCTCTCTCTCTCT